>NC_134358.1:127949372-128186872 GCF_048569485.1 Anomaloglossus baeobatrachus
GTACCCTGCCTTGGTGCTTGGCTTCAATCTGCTCCCCGGTTCGGTACCGGCGGGCCACCGCCCGACCCCGGTCCTACGGTTCCGCTGACCTCCACCAACTCCTGCAGATGGCCACCACCGTCTGCCGACCTTGCTGATTGTGCCTGGGCTCCAACCCAGACACACACAGTTTTTACTCCTCTCACTTCCACACTCTACTCCTCAACTCCTCTACTTAACTCCCGAACTCAACTGACTACTTTTCCCGCCTCCAGACCTGTGAACTCCTCGGTGGGTGGGGCCAACCGCCTGGCTCCGCCCCACCTGGTGTGGACATCAGACCCTGGAGGGAGGCAACAAGGGTTTTGTTTGACTGGTGACACCTAACCAGGGGAGGGTGTGTGTGTGTGTGGTGTTACTGTACTGTGACCCCTGGGGGTCCAGGGCGTCACAAAGTGTGACGCCCTGGCCGTGCCAGGTAGTCACAGATAGGGCCCCGCATTATACCTGTCCCTCATAGGTAACATATAGCCAAACATTTAAACCCTAGTCACCCCCCTCAGGGCTTGATGGACACACCAGGGGGCGGAACCAGGCGGTTGGAAGACGCCCACAGAGGAGTTCAGACAGCCTGAGGCATGAAAAGTAAACAGAACCGTTTCAGAGTTCAAGTTGAAGAGCTGTGTGGGCTGGAGCTGTGTGCAGCTCCAGCAGAGGAGAGAAACCAATATGAGCAGGTGCCGGTGTAGGAGCCTTGGTACCTTTGGCTAGGAGGCAGACAGCGGTCTCCGTCTGCAGGAGCCAGGAAGATGGTTCGGTGGAACCGAGGTGGACCAGGACAGGGTAGTGGCCTGCTGGTACCGACTCAGGGAACTGACTCTGAAACCGGAGCACAAAGGGGGGTAGACCCTGAAGTTAGGTCCAGAAGCTACTGGGGGCTAGCTAATTAACTGATTGTGGCCAGGACTAGAGGTCCTGTCCCACCCAAAGTCCCGACTGAAAGCAACAGCCCAATGAGGGGGATAAGCGGCCACGGCTCAGAGATCCCATGGGCCAGCGTCTGCGGGCAAAGGGTTCATTGGGCAACCACAAGCCGGGAGCAGACTCCTGAAGTTGCAAGCACAGGCAATCCACCATCCAAGACAGGGAGAAAGACAGAGACCACCAACCTGGTGGGGGACCAGACTGCAGCTGGCTGCGGGCACCGACCACCATCACCTTGGTTTACCAGAGGCTCGTGTGTTTACTAATAGTGAGTACAACAGCACCCTCCGGTTGCCCATCTCCCTGCACTGCCAAACATCTCCCCCAACGGGTCCCAGGGCCACCATCCCTGCCCACGGAGGGGTTAACAACTTGCTGCCAAACATCTCCCCCGGGTGCCCCGTAACTGCAGTGGTGGTGTCCACCTTCACCACATCCCGTGGGTGGCGTCACGAACTAAAGACGGCTCCGGCCGTACAGCTACGTCCCCAAACCACAACCCCCCTTTCAGTTGAAGTGACCGCGAGACCCCCGGGTCCGGAGACCCTCGAGCCACCCACTGAAGGTCCGGATCCGAGTGGCTCGGCCACCGAGCACAGGGCGGTACACAAGAACAATATCTCTTGGACCCCTCGTTGCACCACTGGTACGTTCGCCCCTTGTTGACATCACAGTTGTACCCCAGAGGCATCAAATATGGTGGAGTAAAGAGCAGCTGAAGATGAGGAAGACTGTTAATGTAGGCAGGGAAGGGAGTTTAGTGTGAGGGGGCAGTGTGGCGAGACAGTATGGTAGGTACAGAGAGGAAGAGGGGTGAGAAGTATTAGGGAGAGCAGCGAGTATGGGGGGAGAATTGTTTGGGTTCATAGACAATAGATATTGTCAGTCAAAGGATGGTGCGGCCTGTAATTCACCCAGCAGCAATCTCTCGACTCCTCCATACACTGGAGTGCTTTCTCTGCCAAGTTCTCCTGTGTTCTGTTAGAGAGAACTGCTGTCAGACGCAGTTTATATCATCAAAAACATAAGGATCGGCAGCTGAAAATTGGATTTATTGAATCCTTATCTCCCATTACATTATCTGAGAATCAAGTGACCCCCAGACACATTAAATTGTTGGTTGGGCCCAATAATATCAGCAGATTTTGCCCAACATTTGTCTAAGGCCTGTTTCACACGTCAGTGATTCTAGTACATATGTGACAGTTTTTATACGTACCAGAATCACGGACATACACAGACCCATTAAAATCAGTGGCTCTGCGCACACATCAGTGATTTTTCCCTGACCGTGTCTCTGTGCGGCATACATGTGTGTCTGTCAATTCCGGACGGAGACATATCCGTTTTTTTCTGGCATCACTGATGTCCCACGGACCACACTATGGTGTGATCTGTGAAACATGTACCAGAAAAACACGTACATTGAAAATAAAAAGCTTTTTATACTCGCCTTCTCCAGTGCTGCTGTCTCCTGACACTGCTCTCCGCTACCTCCTGGCTCATTATTCTCATGCATATGAATTTACGTAATGCACAGCCGATCTGGAAATAGCAGAAGTGGCAGCCGGACACAGCATGTGGTAGACTTCAGCACCACGGACAGCAAGAGCAGGGACAGGTTAGTTTATCTCCATGTGCTAGCACAGATCACGGATCACTGCTGACGGATAGCACATGTAGAAACCACGTGTGCCGTGAATCACGGCACATGGAGTGACATATTATGCGCTGTTAACACATCAGTGGAAAACATCTGTGTTTTTTACTGATGTGTGAAAGAGGTCCTAATGTGTATGGAGAAGTTAGACAGTTCTAGTAGATATCCCTCAATGTTGAAAGTTGAAGGAGACAATGCCTTTAATGGTAAAAGCTATCACCCAATGGTTACAATTTATTATTTTTGTTCTATTTCTCATGTAGCACCAACATATTCTGCAGAACAGTACAGTGATAGTCATCATACAGTCCCTGTCTTGAATAGAGCTTATTGTCCAATTTCTAACTCAAACACCTGCTTGAATCAATTAACCCATCATTGTGCTTCAGAGTGCAATAGGCCAGGGCTCCATGGCAACATACAGTGCATGACATGCTGAGCATGATTGTAGGGGGAGGAGGCGCAATGCAGATTCTATTCTAGAACAATGTAGGGTTAATGGCTTACTCTCCTAACGCAGACCTTGACATCCTTCTCTTGACTTCTACTCTGTCGATGTTACCAACTGACCACCTGTTTTTAAACCAGTGGTCAACCTAGCAGATACCCTCTTATGCCAAGCAGCCATGGTATATTGGAAGGTGAGGGGAAAATGTGTCTCCAGTAAAATTAATGCTTGGTTGGGTTAAAATGTCCCTAGATCCCGGTTTCCCCTCCCTCCAGGAGACGATAGGGGTCAGTTGTGCTGTCAAATGGTCATAAAATCCCTACAAAACTCCTGAAATCCACTAATAAAAATCTTTTTTTTTCTCTGAATAGCTACATTTCTTTTCATGGGTGTACTCCATAGTGTGTGGTCAACTTGAATTTAACTAAAGAGAAACTACTGTTTAAATGTATTCAGTGTCCAATCTACTGAAAATGTGATATCATCGTTGGTATAGGAGAATCTGAAATATTAAAGGTAATGTGTCACGTTTATTTATTTTTGTATTAATAAGAGTAATTATGAAATCAAGTATTTTAAATACAAAATTAAATTCACTGTTTATTTAGTTTTTATTTAATTTTAGTTTTACTGAAACACTGGGCGCTGCCATCTTGGATTTTCTCTGTGTAACGACTGTTACGCACCTCAAACACAGCAGTTCTCTGTGCATAAGAGACAGTTGTCGGGCTGCGACCCTATACTTTACACAGAGACTGCTTCTGCTGTGAGGTGAACATGCCCCCTGGGCTGTCCAGATCAGAGCAGAGGGAGGAGATCACCACCATCTTTGTGGAGCTCACAGCGTATGCTGCACTTTCCCCCTGTCACCCGGGATGTGTGAGTACCGGTGCCGAGCTACCATTCACCACTCCCCCTTCCCCCCGCCGCCACTACTCCCCCTGCCATTGCCACTCCCCCTTCCCCCCATGCTGCCGCTTTCCCTGCCACCGCCACTACCCCCTGCCTGCCGCCGCTCTCTCCACTGCCGCTATTTCCCCACCGCCGTCATTCCCCCTGCCACCGCTACTCTCCCCCGCAGCCACTTTCCCCACTGTTGCCACTCCCACCTCACCCTCGCCACTCCCCCCGCTCTCATGTGCTCCCCTCGGGGCTCCGCTCCTAGCAGCTCAATGGGGCACAGTATACTGAGGAGCATAATATACAGCGGAGCACAGAATACTACGGAGCACAGAAAACAGCGGAGCACAGTAAACAGAGGAGCTTGGAATACAGTGGAGCGTGGAATACAGCGAGCGCGAATCACAGCAAGGCACTGAATACAGCAGAGCACAGAATACAGTGGGGCGCAGTATACAGCAGGGCGTAGTATACAGCGAAGTGCGGTGTACAGCTGAGTGCGGTATACAGCGGAGCGCAGTATACAGCGGGGGCGCGGTATAGAGCGGAGCGCAGTATACATTTGGGCATAGTATACAGTGGCACACTATGCTAGTGGTCCTCTTTGACACTTTAGACGTTAGGATCACTTTTCGGTCACATACAAAATGGCTCCGCACTGTGATCCTAAACTTCATCTTCTCTTATCCTTTTGGAAACACCCAGAATGGGAGGGTGAGGTGTGACATCAGAGCAGATTTCACCCACTTTTACTGCAGTTGTAATGTGAACTAGTTCTACAGTAGTATTTCAGCAGCTGCTCCCCCTAGTGTTTAAGAGTGGAAAATATCAAATTTTAATATTTTTTTTAGATTTTGTTCAATTAAAAACAAATAATAATATTTAAACATAATATTAAGACATTAATGCTTTACAGTTTTTCAGTTATTGAAATTTAACGGGACATTGTTAAGTCCCTTATACCCCATTACATTACATAGCCCCATTACTGCATTTTAATAAAGCCCTTTATTTCCCAAATACATGTTTAGTTTTGTGCTAAAGCAAATTTTAATGTACTGCTTGGTTTATGTTAATTAGATATGACTAGTAAAGGTACCGTCACACTAAGCGACAGTCCAGTGATCCCACCAGCAACCTGACCTGGCAGGGATCGCTGGAGCTTCGCTACACGGGTTGCTGGTGAGCTGTCAAAGAGGCAGATCTCACCAGCAACCAGTGACCAGCCCCCAGCCAGCAGCGACGCGTGGAAGCGATGCTGCCCTTGGTAACTAAGGTAAACATCGGGTAACCAACCCGATATTTACCTTGGTTACCAGCGCACACCGCTTAGCGCTGGTTTCCTGCACTCCTAGCCACAGTACACATCGGGTTAATTACCCGATGTGTAGTCTGGCTATGTGTGCAGGTAGCAGGGAGCCGGCACTGACAGCGTGAGAGCGGCGGACGCTGGTAACAAAGGTAAATATCGGGTATCCAAGGAAAGGGCTTCTTGGTTACCCGATATTTACATTGGTTACCAGCATCCGCAGAAGCCGGCTCCCTGCTCACTGCACATTCATTTGTTGCTGTCTCGCTGTCACACACAGCGATGTGTGCTTCACAGCAGGAGAACCTCAATGAAAAAATGGTCCAGGACATTCAGCAACAACCAGCAACCTCACAGCAGAGGCCAGGTTGTTGCTGGATGTCACACACAGCAACATCGCTAGCAACAACACTGCTGTAGGAAGGAGGGAAATAGGAGTGCAGCAAAGCCCAGACAGATGTTGGTGGTAGGGGACTCTATAATTAGGCGGACAGACAGGGTCATCTGTCGCCGAGACCGTGAATGCCGAACAGTGTGTTGTCTGCCGGGTGCTCGGGTTCGGCATATTGTGGATCGGATAGACAGATTGCTGGGTGGGGCTGGGGAAAACCCAGCGGTCATGGTGCACATTGGTACTAATGACAAAGTTAGAGGCAGGTGGAAGGTCCTTAAAAATGATTACAGGGAACTAGGAGAGAAGCTGAAGTCCAGGACCTCCAAGGTGGTGTTTTCAGAAATACTACCGGTGCCACGAGCGTCACTAGAAAGACAGCGGGAGCTTAGGGAGATAAATATGTGGCTTAGAAATTGGTGCAGGAAGGAAGGGTTCGGGTTCATGGAGAACTGGGCCGACTTCTCAGTCGGCTACAGGCTCTACGGTAGGGACGGGCTGCACCTCAATGGGGAAGGTGCAGCTGTGCTGGGGGAGAAAATGGTCAGACGGATGGAGGAGCTTTTAAACTAGGATCGGGGGGGAGGGAGGGTAGTGGAGCAAATAAGGGGATAGATAGAGCAGATAGAGACAGGGAAACGGTAGGGGTCAATGAAGGATTAGGGGGGGGATGAGACATACAAGGAACGTAGGGAGGCTAGGAGTAATAAAGGTGTTAATAGGATTAAATGTCTACTGGCAAATGCAAGAAGTCTTGCAAACAAAATGAATGAATTGGAGACTCTTATGTCAACCATGGATTATGATGTGGTGGGCATTACGGAAACCTGGCTGGATGAAAGTCATGACTGGGTGACAAACATACAGGGTTATAGTACATTTAGGAAGGACAGGAAAGGCCAAAAAGGTGGTGGGGTGTGTATATTTATCAAATCTAACCTAAAACCTGTGTTGTATGATGACATTGAGGGGAACAGCAACAATGTAGAGTCAGTATGGGTAAATGTACATGGGGAGGGGAATAATGGAAAAATGCTAATTGGAGTTTGCTATAAGCCTCCTAACATACCTGAACAAATAGAGGGTGAAATGCTGGAACAAATTGAAAAGGCAGCTAATAATAATAATCGGGTTCTTATTATGGGGGATTTCAACTATCCAGACATACAGTGGGACATAGAATCTTCTGGTTCTGCTAAAAGCTGTAAGTTCTTATCTACCATTCAAGACCATTTCCTCTCTCAGATGGTAGGTGAACCGACCAGTGGAGATAATTTGCTAGATCTGCTGCTGTCAAATAGACCGGATACAATTTCAGATCTACAGGTCCGGGAGCACTTGGGCACCAGCGATCATAATATGGTAAGCTTCAACGTAATATTCAATAGAACATTTCAAAGGGGAAATGCTAAAACCTGGAATTTTAGGAAAGCTGATTTCAACAAATTAAGGGAAGAGCTTAAATGTGTAGATTGGGACAGAGTCATGGTAACTGGGGATACCGAACATAAATGGGGTAAGTTTAAGGATATACTACTAGAGTCCTGTAAAAAACGTATACCCTCTGGTAATAAAATGTCCAGGAATAAAAAGAAACCACTATGGATAAATAAGACTGTACAAAGTATAATAAAACAAAAACAAAGGGCGTTTAAAATCTTAAAGGCTGAGAATACAGAAATAGCATTGCAGGAATATAAAGATATCAATAGGCAATGCAAAAAAGAAATCAAACAAGCAAAACTAGCTACTGAAACAAAAATCGCCAATGACATTAAAATAAATCCCAAAATCTTTTATAAATACATTAATGCCAAAAGGAAAACAAAGGATAGTATCGGACCCTTAAAATATAATAACAAGTTAGTTATAGAGGACAAACAAAAGACTGAGATATTAAATAGGCATTTCTCATCTGTATTCACCAAGGAACTGACTGTACCAGGGATCATTCAACAAGTGAAAAATCAAAGTCCACCACCCGATATAATTAATTTAACACAAGATGAAGTACGCCTACGTCTGAGTAAATTAAACATTGACAAATCCCCAGGGCCAGATGGCATTCATCCACGAATATTGAGGGAATTGAGCTCCGTAATCGACAGACCGCTGTATCTCATCTTTTTAGACTCACTTGTAACGGGGTTGGTGCCTCAGGATTGGAGGATTGCTGATGTGGTACCGATATTTAAGAAAGGTAAGAGGGTAGATCCAGGCAACTACCGTCCAGTAAGCCTGACATCAGTAGTATGCAAAGTTTTTGAGGGCATTTTAAGGGATGACATGCAAAAATATATTGCAGAAAATAATATGATAACTGACAAACAGCATGGATTCATGAAAGATAAGTCGTGTCTAACCAACCTGTTGGGGTTCTATGAGGGGGTAAGTTCAAACCTGGATATTGGTAATGCAGCTGATGTGATTTATTTGGACTTTGCAAAGGCATTTGATACTGTACCACATAATAGCCTTATACTAAAGCTCCAGAAGCAAGGACTAGGGGACACAATATGCAACTGGGTAAGGAATTGGCTTAGAGATAGGAAACAAAGAGTAGTCATAAATGGTACATTCTCTAAATGGGCTATAGTCAGCAGTGGGGTGCCGCAGGGATCTGTGCTTGGACCGATTCTTTTTACTCTCTTTATTAATGACCTTGTGGATGGGATTGATAGTACAGTGTCAGTCTTTGCCGATGACACCAAACTATGTAGGATATTAAAAACTGACCTGGATAGTACAATATTACAAAAAGATCTGGATAAGATGTCAGAATGGGCAGATACTTGGCAAATGAGATTTAATGTTGATAAATGTAAAGTAATGCACCTAGGACGGAGTAATCCTATAGCTGCGTATACATTAAATGGAAGTAAACTCGGGACCACAGAACAGGAGAAGGACTTGGGTATTCTCATTACAAATAAGCTGAGCAGCAGCACTCAATGTCAAGCAGCAGCTGCTAAAGCAAACAAGATTTTAGGGTGTATAAAAAGAGAGATTAGATCCCGTGATCCCAACGTATTGTTACCCCTCTATAAATCACTTGTAAGACCACATCTGGAATACGGGATCCAGTTTTGGGCTCCACATTTTAAAAAGGACATTCAGAAGTTAGAGTCAGTTCAAAGGCGGGCAACTAGACTATTACAAGGAATGGAAGGCCTCCCATATGATGGCAGGTTGAAAAAGTTAGATATGTTTAGCTTAGAAAAAAGACGTCTCAGAGGAGATCTCATTTATATGTATAAATACATGTGTGGCCAATATAAAGGACTGGCACATGACTTATTTCTTCCAAAAACAATACTAAGGACCAGGGGGCACTCACTGCGAGTGGAAGAAAAGCGATTCCGACACCTAAATAGGAAAGGGTTCTTTACAGTTAGAGCGGTCAGACTGTGGAATACACTACCACAAGAGGTAGTAATGGCAGATACTATAACAGCTTTTAAAAAAGGGCTGGATGATTTCCTCAGTACACAAAACATTGTTGGTTATAAATGACTTAGTGACTAAATGTAGAACTGGTGGAGGAAGGTTGAACTAGATGGACCTAGGTCTTTTTTTCAACCTAAGTAACTATGTAACTATGTAACATCGCTGTTGCGTCACAAAAGTTGTGCCTCAGCAGCGATGTTGCTAGCGATGTTGCTTAGTGAGACGTGGCCTTTAGTCTGGGTGAGCATCCTTCACCCAGACTAGACGGCATCATAGCCTGTAATCAGGCCCCCCATTGCTGTGATCAGGGCCGCCACTAGGAATTTCAGGGCCCCATACTGGCAAAATCTTCTGGACCCCTTAAGACTCAGACCAGGTGCCACCCCAGTCCTGCCTCCGCCCAGCTCCACTTCCAGTCCTCAAACCTTCCACAATCACACTATCCACTCTGGAAAAACTCCATATCTGCACTCCACTCCCTCCCCCAAAGCAGTCTGAGTAGTCGTCATGTGACCAATCATTCATATGCAATTTTCATACTTAGAGTCATGTGATGACGAACTGCTCTTTCTAATTCTTTCAATGTTCAGTGAAAAAGAGAGCGGTAAGAAGAAAAGCTAATTGTCACATTACCGTAGTATGAAAATCACATATGAGTGAAGTGGCCATGTGATGACTGCTAGAACCAGCAAGCAGAGTCGAATTCTGACAGTGAGTATATTACACGCTGTTAGAATTGGGCATGCGACAAAGCTTAATTTTATAATTAAAGGGCTTGTCTAGGTTTGGTTATGAACATCTGTAGTCGCTTTAGGTGACTGCAGGCTTCTGATTTCTCACAGTACTTGCACTGTACACTTTTAGGATTCTCTAGTGCCAATGGTGAGATTGGGCGGTCATATGAGTATAAGTATGCGATTTGCATACTTCTGGCCACTTTCTGACTAGATGTGTCCGGTCTCACGCAATTCCTTTTCATTGATTAAGGCTACATACTGTATGTCTAATCGGCATGTGACCACATGTATGTAAATAGCATAATTGTGGTTTTCTGACCTCCCACTCTCACCGCCGGCACCAGAGAATACTGACAGTGTGCAGTGTGCACGCTGTGGGAACTCAGACGTTCTGCAGTTACATAGCTTGACACATAGAGTGAGTGCACACACATCACAAACATGGGACAACCCCTTTATTGTTCCTAACATTAAAAAAACATAGTAAATTGGCAGATGGCATAATATTTTATTTATATAGCCCTGTATCATGTATTCTTACAAGTTCTGAAATGTTACATTTGGACAGGATCAGGACTTATAACAGCACAGGAATACGTCAACCAACAGCCACCAGAGTTACAGAAATACATCACTAGAGCACCCATCAGTACAGAAACACAACATAAAAACCCTCATCAGTACAGAAATATATCACCATAACCACCATAGGTACAGAAATACATAAGAACCCCCATAAGTACAGAAACAAAGCATCAAAATGGCCATCAGTACAGAAATACATCACCAGAACCACCAAAGGTGCAGAAACAAGGAAATTCATCATCAGAACCACCAGCAGTACAGAAATACATCCATATAACCTCTATCAGTACAGAAATAGCATCAAAACTATCATCAGTACAGGAATGCATCACAAGAATCGTTACATGGTTCATCAATTGTAATGTCAGGTCAGCCTTGTATATATATTTATCACATGAACCTAGAACTTCCAGTATGTCCTTAACAATGGTAAGACGATACTGGGAGTTGTAGTTATCAGTCTTTATCACACCATACAGGAACCACAGCACTGTTGAGAATTAGTATCACAAATCATTTACATCCAGGTACCTTATAGATGACGTTGTCTTTGAAGAGTTGTTCTTTTTCTTTTCTTTATCTTGTCCAGATGCCATGATGAATTTTCACTACCACATCTCGTCTCTGCAGACTTACATCTTTTCCGCTATTCTGCAGCACATCCCGACACGATGCCTGAAAAATAAGAGTGTCATTAACTGTGTTCAATGCACAAAACAGGAAGCACACACTGTCCCTCTTATGGTACATGCCTTCCACACTGTCCTCTCCTTTCCTTACTGGGCCTTCTCTTCATACTCCTCTACACCGTGTCCTCCTATACTGTCCAGTCTCTATACTGTTCCCTCTCATTACACTCTCCCATTCTCACCATACTTTCCTCTACCTGCTGTAGCCTCACACTATCCTCTAATGAAGTCCTTTTACAAACCACCGCCACACTACCCAGTGATGTCTGCATCCATCCTGCTCCACCCTACCCAGTCTTTATTATGTGCCATTTTTCTCATCCCATACGGTCTTATAACAACCTCCGTAGTCATCACCTTCTTGCTTCCAATACTATGTCTGCACCCATCCCCTCCTCATACTGTGTCTGCACCCATCCCCCTCACTCCTCATACTGTGTCCACACCCATCCCCCCTCTCCTCATACTGTGTCTGCAAGCATCCCCTTCACTCTTCATACTGTGTCCTCACCCTTCCCCCCTCTCATGCTGTGTTTGCACCCATCCATCCTCACTCCTCATACTGTGTCTGCACCCATCCCCCCTCTCGGCATATTTTGTCTGAACCCATCTCCTTCTCTCCCAATGCTATGTCCACACCCATCCCCCCTCCTCATACTTACTCCCCATAGTGTGTCTGGACTCATCCCCCCTCACTTCCCATACTGTGTCTGCACCCATCCCCCCTCCTCATACTGTGTCTGCACCCATCCTCCCCTTACTTTTCATACTGCGTCCACACCCATCCCCCCTTATTTTTCATAATGTGTCCGCACCCATCCTTCCCTCACATTTCATACTGTGTCTGCACCCATTACCTCTCACTTCCTACCCATACTATGTCTGCACCCATCCCCCTCACTTTTCATACTGTATCTGCACCCATCCTACCCTCATGCTCCCAATACTGTCTTTAAATTTAATACACGGCTCCCTATACTCCCCCTCCATTCGATCCCCATACAGTGTGTGCCCTTATCACCTCCTTGTTCCCTATTCTGGTTTCTCAAAAAGCCCCTGTTTGCTCAACATACACACCCCTCCCCCGTCTCCTAATTACAATCAATCTTCGTTGTCTTCAGCTCCTTTGGAGCGCTTTCACCTTTGCAGCATGAAGTGACGTCAGCAGTGTGATCAGCTGACTGCATCACACTGCTGACGTCACCGGGTCAGGGCTTGTACTGGCATCTAATAGACACTAGTACTGATCCCTGAGAGCCAGCACTACAGATTCTGTGAGCCGCGGTCAACTTGACAGCAGCTCAGAGAACGTCTGACTCCCATGCAGGTGCTGGGGAGACACCGCGGACCCCCGTATCAAGCACATCCCTGCCAGCTACGCCCGCCTGCCTCCTCTACATACAACTCTGATCCTCCCGCCTGGGGCCCGGTGGGTAGAAGAATGAAAGAGGAGGTGCCTGGTCTGCCAGTGTGTTGTGTGTTTCTGCTCACTGGGTGCGCCCTCAGATGCGCATCTCCCCCCCGCCCCTCTCTGCTCCACTGACCCAGTCTCCAGTCTGGGAGATGGCTAATTTGAATCCTCTGCCCCTTCTCATGGAAATTATCCATCTATAATAGCTGAAGCCATACTGCTGGGCCCCTATGCTGTGGCTGTGGCTTGGGCCCAGTGATAAAGGGGGCCTGGCCCGGTGCTTAATAAAGCTACGTAATTACCCCAGGCCCCCCCTCTTCACCAGGCCCCCTACACCAGGCATAGTTGAAATGCCCTGAAGGCGGCACTGGGTGTGATCTTCTCCACTGGCTGCATCATCCCAAGAATCTCACGGCTATGCCTTCCTGAACCAGCTTCATTGTACTTGCTCAGGAAGGTATACGGTAGAACTGCCATTCCAGATATGTCAATCACACCTAGGGGCAGGGGCGTAGGGATAATAGGTTTAAGGGTTGAAAATGCACCCAGACTCTGGAGCCTATGGGCCCAAAAGAACACTTTGGTCCATAGGAAAAAAACATTACAATTAAAGACTTTTTATAAATGGGGCCCTTTTGAAGATTTTGTATTGGTACCATGAGCTTCAAGTTACGCCACTGCCTTGGGGGTCTGACTACATTATTAAAATGCAGGAATAGGGCCATGTAACATAATGGTGGCAGTTTGGAGGGCTTAAATGAATTGACAGGTTCCATATCAATGAAAATGATTGTGGATTAGTGCTTTGTTTTAATATGATAAACAGATACTAGAAGAAGATTGAAGAGCAAGGAGAAACCCCAAGAGAATATGAAGTAGAAAATGAAGCAAAATAAAAACAAGAAATCGTCTCCAAGGATTGTTAGCAATTAGGTTCGTACTGGGAAATCAAATACCCCATTCATTCAATATTTCTTTAAGCGCTCCCTATACAAAATAAGACACCATAGATTCTGCAGTGTGGTTGCCAAAACTATTACATTGGGCCGCAGGCAGAGGAATGACCTACTATAAAACCGGGTGGGGCTAATAGATCCACTGTATATGTGTATGGGACAACTGTCTCTTTCTTCTTTCTCAAAATTCTTTGTCAATTGCTGGGGGAACAACTGACCTCGAGCTAGCTCAGTCATAAACAATAGGAAACTAGTACAGTGATGAGCCCATCTGTTCTAGAGATGAGAGACGAGGAAGCAGAAAACAAAAGACAAAAGCAATGGAGCTGACATGCAAAATATTTAAAACTTCACACTCTATCGCTTCTATAGTCCTACATTTTGAGATTCACAGACATAACATATGTTTAGGGCTTTTTCAAACTTGTGCTTGGTGACACTGTAGGATCAAAATGTTTGCATTACTCTACTAAATGGAAGGAGCTTGGTTACAGGAAGAATGTTTTTGTTATGTTTAAAGGGGCCAGCTAATTCCTGACAAAAATACCTCTCTGCTGTACTGTCTTATAATATATCATGGTTTTTAAGAATTGGAAATAGAATTATAGGTTGTGGCATATATAAGCCATTGGAGCAATATTACATGTGGCCATGACATGATGTATACTTTCCTACTTCTTCTTGTGCATACATATGAGATGTTAACTTTGAAAATAGTTAATTAAGTGTATTGTGACAACCACTCGTGCACAAGGGCCCACCTGGAGATTCACCTGTCCCCCTGTGGGCCAGTCCGAGAATGAGTATACCTATATACATAAAAGAAATTAAATGGCTGCAAGCAACTTGATCTAATTTGATAAATTATGTGGCAAATCAGACGCATTTTGGCAAATTTTAGCTCTGCTTACAAGGAACTATCCCTGTATCACAATTCCAATGTACAGAGCATCTTGCACTGCAAATGCTCTGCTGTGTTTTCTGGACTGCTGAGCTGGCAGGTTAATTGACTCTGCAGAATTGCATTCTGGTTCTGGGAGGTGTGTGCTCAGGTGTTTCCTTTTTCTGGTAATTTCTTTTTTTTCCTTACTGAGCATGCTCCCCAGAACCTTGCCAGTCGTACATTCTGGTTTGGTAGTTGTGCTGTTAACCTATGCCTTTGCTTTGTGCTCATCTCTGTTTTCTGACCACAGACTGTTGCTTGATTTCTCTTTGCCTGCTCCCTGTCCTGTCATGACTTCTCTGGTGAAGAGTGGGACATTTGTCATCCAATCCTTCAGTGTGAGTGATACATTCAGTGTAAATCCAGCCAGTAGCCAGCAATCAGCCCTGGTGGCCAGTGTTCATCCCAGTGTTCCTGAAATACAAACATTTCTAAGGTGTTAGTGTCTTCATGTTAAGCTGTGAAGTCTGTGAAGATTGGTATTATGGCTGATAATGCCAAAAGTTAAAATAAATAAAAAAAATAATCAATCTCAGACATATTCTGTGGCCTAGTCGGAAACACTATTAAAGGAATTTTAATCTACAGTAAAGTTGAAAAATTTCAAGACGACAAAGCCACTTTTCAATGGATATCTGACATTGGTAGATACCTATCTTGCTTATTTGGATCATGAAAAGATGCAGCTGGATGTCAAAATTGGCTAAAATAGTCTTTAGTGTATGCTAACTTTTAGATACTGAGGCTTGACTCCTCTTGATAAGTAATGATATAATCTCCTGTAGCTATAGATTCAAGAGTATTGAGATTGAGATTGAGATCAAGAGATTGTGCATGGTTAGACCATTCTCTAAAGTGCTTGTCCAGGACTTTATACTGATAGCGCATCCTTAGGACAGGTCATCAGTAACAGACCGGCAGGGGAGCGACACACAGCACCCTTGTTGATCAACTGTCATTGGTGGCAGCTAGTGATCGGCGAACCCCCCAATGTTCGGTGTTCAGGAGACTTGCCCGAACATTTTGTAAAGTTCTAGTTCGGGTTCTGAGATAACACGAACTTGCGTCCGAACGCCGAACTTGGACTTTACAGTTATGGGATGGGGTGGTGGCTGTAAAATAAAGTCAAGTCTGCCAAGTCTGATCATCCCTGTGGCCTCCCAGTAACCTTCTGTGACGTCATAGCCATGTGACCAGTCACGTGTGAATGTTATATTATATCATTGGCTACAGACTGGTTACATGGCTATGACGTCTGCAAGATCCTGCAGTATCAGTGTATTGATGCTCGCCGGTACTCGGTGCTCGCCCGAGCATCATATTCTCTGTATACTCGGCGAGCGCAGTGTACCGGCTCGGTTTCCCGTCCCTGCATGTCGGCACTCTTTACAAAGTCAGCCCACATGCAGGGATTGGCTGCCACACGCCGGTGAATGGCGGCACCGGGAATCAGGTGATTGGAGATCACCATTCTATAGTAACCCGCTCGTTAGGTTACTATGGCAACTGTGGGAGCGGTGAAGTCACCGCTTACTAACGCGCAGCCTCTGCTCAATTACACAGCACGGGGAGCAGCATCGTTCTTCCTCCCCCCAGAGCTAGATCAGTGACAGAAAACAGAAGACCAGGATCGTGGAGGGGTGAGAGGGAGTAATAAACATGGAGTCCCTAAGTGTGTCTGTGTATTTATTTCTAATAAAATATTTTTTCTCGGTGTGGTGTCTTTTTTTTTTTACCCCTTTATTGGAGATTCTTAATGGCCGGGTCAAACTTGGCCTGACATTAAAAATCGCAGGCTTAATTCTAGCAGGTAAAACAAAGCTGGCATTAACCCCTTATTACCCAGCATGCCACCCGGCACCAGGGCCGCTGAGAGTTGGATACAATGCCAGAAGATGGCGCTTCTATGAAAGCGCCATTTTCTGGGGCGGCTGCGGACTGCAATTCGCATTGGGGAGGGACCAGAAAGCTGCCAAGTTGTACCTGGCTTGACACAAAAATTGGGCGAAGCCCACGTCGCTTTTTTTTAATTTTTTTATGAACTCATGAAATTCATGAAATAATTAAAAAAAGGGCTTCCCTATATTTTTGGTTCCCAGCCGGTTACAAATAGGCAGCTGGGGGTTGGGGGCAGCCCGTACCTGCCAGCTGTACCTGGCTAGCATACAAAAATATGGCAAAGCCCACATAATGTTTTTATTTTTTTTTTGGCAAAAAACGTAAAAAAAAAAAAAAAAAAAAGGGCGTCCCTGGATTTTCCATTGCCAGTGAAGGTAACAGCAAGCAATGGGGATTTGCAGCCAGTAGTTTCTTGGATTACTCTTAGCTAGCAATAGAAAATGCAGCGGGAGCCCACGCATTCTCTGTGTCGGGTCTATGATTGCCTGACAGCACAGTACTGTAAATATAAATCATTAAAAAAATGACATAGCGCTCCGCAGTATGTTTGATTCTCAGCACAGATAAAGCAGATGGCTAGGGGGTGCCGCACCCCATTGCCTGATTACCTTGGCTGGCGATCAAAATACAGGGAAGCCCATTAATTTTTTTTATTTAAAAAAAATAATTAAAAAAAAAAATGCATGGGCTCCCGCTGTATTTTTATCGCCAGTCAGGTAAAGCCAGGCAGCTGGGGCTGGGATTCTCGGCAGCCCGCAGCCGCCCCTGTAAATGGCGCATTGTTTCTTACCGCCATTTCCAGCCACTTTACCTGGCTCGTCCAGTAGCCCTGGTGGCAGTGGCATGCTGGACGAGCATGGGGTTAATACCAGCTTTGTATTCTCAGATGATACTAACCCCAAAATTCATGGTGTCATGCCAAATTAGACATGGCCATCATGAATTTCTAGGAAACAGTAAAAAAAACCACAAAACACACAGAGAAATGTTTTTTTATTACAAATAAAACAAAAAATATTTAGAGACTCAATTCTTATTAAAAAAATCCTTAGTCCGACGTAATCCACTGGGACAGCAAAGTCAGCTTCATCACTGTGCACAGATACAGTCTATACATAGTGAGAAGCAAAGAGCAATGTCAGCTCTGCTTCATCACTGTGCACAGGCAGTGTCTATACATGGTGAGAAGCAAAGAGCAAAGTCAACTCTGCTTCAACACTGTGCACAGACACAGTCTATACATAGTGAGAAGCAAATTGAACTCTGCCTCATCACTGTTTACAGACACAGTCTATATATAGTGAGAAGCACAGAGAGCCATGTCAACTCTGCTTCATCACTGTGCACAGACAGTGTCTATACATAGTGAGAAGCAAAGAGCAATGTAAACTCTGCTTCATCACTGTGCACAGACACAGTCTATACACAATGAGAAGCAAAGAGCAAAGTCAACTTTGCTTCATCACTGTGCACAGACACAGTCTATACACAATGAGAAGCAAAGAGCAAAGTCAACTCTGCTTCATCACTGTGCACAGACAGTGTCTATACAGAGTGAGAAGCAAAGAGACCCATGACAGCTCTGCTACATCACTCTGCACAGAGCGATGAAGCAGAGGCTGATAGTGAGGAGATGATTGGACTTACATGTCGCATTGCATCCCCCCACTCTTAGGACAGGAGCGCCTCAGCTGCATGGAAAAAAACGCAACTGACCCGCTGCTGTTGGGAGATTGTGTGCCATGATGCAATGCAACAATCGCATCACGCCGCCCCAGGACCTTTGATGACATCATAGTCACGTGACCAGTAGCCAATGAAGTAATACAACTTTCACACGTGACTGGTCACATGGGTATGACGTCACAGAAGGTCCCGTAACTCCATTGTGGTTACCGGGCGACACAGCAATGAGCGGAGGGACGCAGAAGCAGATGTGAGACAGAGTCTGCAGGAGGCGTCACGCGACCTGTAAGTATAATCATAATGTTTTTTAATAGCGTGCTTTTTTTTACAGCCCCTGGACCCGAACTGGACTCGAACTGTAACACGATCTTTCCTGGAAAGCTCATGTTTGGGGTCGTGTGCACGAACCCCGAAGTTTGCAGTTCAGGTTCGCCCATCCCTAGTGACAGCAAATAACTAGGGTAATTCCCCTCTGTAGCCACTAGAATGTTGACGGAGCTGTGTAGTTGCTCTACAACTAATAGTTTTGAGCCACCTTTGCCACGGATAGCACCTGATTGTGGGGGTGCCAGATGTGATATTGAATTCCGATCCTTAGTATAGGAGTATAGGCCATTAATATAAAGTCCTGAATAACCCCTTTAAGTGTGTTGTTGCATTTAGAGATGAGTGGACCCATGGAAGTTCGGTTCTACGGGTTCAATCAGACTTTAGATAAAGTTCAGTTTGGGCCCTATACTTGACCTGAATCCCAATGGAAGACACTAATTGGGCAGTTCGAGTCTCCACCCACATTTAGACAGCCATAAACAGATCACATCCGGGGTCATGTGGGTGAGGTTTTTCCATTTATTTATTTTTTGATGCACACTACATCCAATCACGCTGTTGTTACCCTCGATGCGAGTTGAACAAACACTGCAAGCGGCTCTTACTGAGATGAGCACCGAGTGTACCCGAGCACAGCGATGCTCGCATGAGTGGTTAGCATACTTTTTTTGTAAAGTATGTGTTTGGTACAAACACCGAACCTCGGGTTCGCTCATCTCTAGTTGTGTAATGGTTAGCATCATTATACCATTACCATGAAAGTGATTATTTTCCATTGTACTTTTTGGACCATACTGTGTATTGCTTTAAATAAAATATGCCTGAAGGGATAATAAATACAAAGTGATAAAATATTAATATATTTAGACTCCTAGGAAAGTAAACTGTCTCAGCTAATTAGTTACCCTTACTCTTCAAGGGATTCTATAATGAAATGAAAACTTTGATGAGAGGAGAATACCTTTGTATTCATATTTTTGTGTTTTCGTTCTTAAATTGGGTGGAGATACTTATTTTTGTCTAAAAATGTATATGTTGACTGTGACGCCCCTGGCCTATCGGGTCGTCACAGGGTATTGTGCAATCTGCCCTCCCATCCAATATCCACCTCCTCCTTGGTTGTGGGTCCCCAACTACATGGTGTTGCCTACATCAGCTGATTAAAGTCCTAAGGTACACTGCACCACACCCACCAGTGGACGTACTAAGTGGAATAGGGTTGCCCACTTGGGGGGTTGGTTAGGGGAGGTCAGAAGTGTCAGAGGAGAGAGAGTGAAGTGTTGGAAGTGAAGGAGAGAGGAGGTCAGGAGCCGGGCTTCTTGGTGACACCTAGGTAGCAGACGGTGGTCTGGTCCTGGTAGGAGCTGGACCCCCGGTCGCAGAGGATCATGACAAGGGGCACGGAACTGTCGAGGAGGACAGCTGGCAGCCTTGTACCATCACCGGGCTGGGACCAGGGCACGACGGGGTACGTGGACCCTAAGTCAGGGAGTAGCTTCAGGCAACCTGACAATTTACCCGACGAGAACAGAGCCTTCAAGATCCGCTCTCCACCCGCTCCAAAATCGGGGTACTAGCGCAACAAGGGGGATAGGAGTTTCCACAAAAACAGTCCAGAAAATCCCAAGCCTGAACCCTGAGAGCAAGCTCCCACAGTTAGCCATACTGGGGAGTGGGTCCCGACTAGTTCCATACTACTGGGACCAACAGAGAAGTGAACTTAGTAGCAGGAGGAAGGTCACAGATCACCAGGCAGCACCATTGGGGTTGGGACCCGAACTAGCTCTCCTCGGCGGCAGCGGTATCCAGAACTTTGGTTTACCCGGTTGTCTGTGTCAGTTTACTGGACTGAGTACACAAGTGATCCCTTTCACTCCCCACGGCACTCCTCGAACACCATTACCGAGTCCCGGGGCATCCTCCCTACCCGTGGAGGGTTCTAACACCTGACTGCCCCACTCCATCTTCCCTGGGTACTCCCAACTGCAGCGGTGGTACTCTACATTACCACATACCACGGGTGGCGTCACGAACTCTAACCACAATCCCCTGTAAATACCCCCTTCATTTGAGTGGCCGCATGATTCCCGAGTCCAGACGCCCCTCGAGCCACCGCGGATCCGGATCCGAGCAGCCCGGCTGCTGACACATGAGCATTTTTTAAAGGCAGGGGAGTAACTATAGAGGGTACATACACTGGTTTTGTACCCAGGTCCCAGAGCTATAGGAAAGTCAAAATGTCCATCCATCCATTAATATGTAACCAGTATTATTAAAGGAGTTGTTCAGAAGTTAAAGGGGTGGTCCACTACAAAGTATAGTGGCCACAGCAGTGTACACCTGAAACAGAAGGCTTTTTCTAAATATTTTCTGTTGTCAATTCTACCTGTGAGTGGCGCTATCACTGTCCGCTCATCCCCATCACTTGACCCCAGGCTGCAGTGGCCTCTGATGTCCGGTGATCGGATGACACGTTAACTTCCGAAATTGGAAGTTGACCTGACATCACCGAGGCAGCCCCGGTCTCCGTGAGTGACTGGGCTGTGGGCGGAGTTTCACCGCTCATCACAACTCAGCATCACTTTTTCTTGCGGTGCTCTGTGGTGAAGGAGAGAGTATGTGGGATGCTGGGCTGTGATGAGCTGAGAAACTCCGTCCACAGCCCAGTGACTCATGGAGACTGGGTCCTGCATCGATAATGCAGAGTCAATTTCCAACTATGAAAGTTGACGTGATGTCACCAGACATCAGATGTCACTGCAGCCCGGGTCACGTGATGGGGATGTGTGGACAGCGATAGTGTCACTCACAGGCAGAATTAACAACAGAAGGTATTTAGTAAAAGCCTTCTGTTTCAGCTTTACACCGCTTTGGCCAATATGCTTTGTAGTGGACTACCGCTTTAAAGGGATTACCATGTTATTTTTTAAATTACCATAGCACTTATGTGATGTTTAAAAAAATAAATGTAGCTTTATATTATTCTCTACGGGTGCTGCACTGTATCTGAGCTGCTGCCCTTCAGTCTTTGTTTTCTGCAAGGGTGATGTGATGTCATCAGCACTGCAGCCAATCTCCTAGCGCAACCATTGTAGACTGAATGAACAGCAGAATACAGTGATTGGTTGCAGCTCTGTCAATATGACATCACTTGAACAACTAATCAACAAAGACCAGGACAGCAGTCAAGACACAACGCTGGGCCTGCGGAGGGTAACTAGGCTCAGTTTGTTTTTATTACACATCACTGATGCTGCACTTTGGAGTTTTCAGGATATTTTTCCCATACACATTAACTAAAATTAAAAAAAAACTGCACCAAAAAGCAACATTGCCTGACTGGCTTACAATGTCCTATTTGTATGACATTTTTGTGATGCCCTGGCAAAACCAGGTTGTCACAGAGGTTGCACAAATCTCTCAGGTGCAAGACTCCATCCACCTTGGCATACCAACACAAAAGTGACACCTAGGTGCACAACACCAGCCAGTAAAGCCTAGTCACCCCCAATGACAATAGGGACACATCAGTAGGTGGGACCAGGCAGATGGGAGCGCCCACCTAGGGGTCCTGAGGTGTTCTGGGAGGGAATACAAAAGTCTGGAGCAGAACAGTACTGACAGTTGAGGACAGAGGAGTGTGGAGTGACAGCGGAGTCAGGGGTTGGAGCCCCTGGACTACCGAACTACTGACTAGGTGGCAGACGGAAAGCAGGACAACAGGCGACGGAGATCCGGTCGCGGGGGACCTTAAGTGGACTGGGGCAGGGTTGTAGCCGGCCGGTGCCAACAACGGGAATCCGGTCCGGAGGCTGTGCACAGTTGGGGTGCCTGGACCCTATTGCGAGGAAGGTTTCAAGCCCCTTGTCAATTAACCAGCCGGGGACAAGATTCCAGGCCTTGTTCCACAGTAAGCCCAGAGACCGAAACGGAAGCCCAACGCGGGGGATAGGGTGTCTGCCAGAACCCACAGAGATCCCCAGGGTGAGATTACGAGGGCCACAGCTCCCAACATACAAAATACAGGGAGTGGACTTCCCCGTTTCAAGTGGAGTTGTCCCATTGAAGACACAATCACTGAGTGGAGGAGGAAGGGACCCCTGTTTGCTACATCAGGGTCCCGAATACACCCGCCGGAGGCAACCGGTCACTGGCAATTTGGTTTACCACTGGACTCTTGGGAACTGTGAGTACACCATCCATCCCCAGTCCAACCCTGCATGACACTCTCCGCAGCCATTACTCCCGTTCACCTGGGCCCTGGGACTACACCTCCCCTACCCGTGGAGGGGATTCCATCCTGCTGCCCCACTCCATCAGCCCCGGGCATCCCATATCCAGGCAGCAGCGGTGCTACCAACCCTCACTGCAAACCATGGGTGGCGTCACCGACAAACTATTCCCCTGTAAATACCCCCTTCCTACGGTTGTGAGGATGGACGGCTGCATGAGCCCAGGTCCTGCTGCCACTCAAGCCACAGTAATGAGCCCGGATCCGAGCACCCCCGCCTGCAGTGGGCCGGCCCCCGTCCGCAACATTTTGGGAGGCATTTTTTTAAAGAAACTCACAAAACCATATGAAGAAAGGCCTAAGTAAGAAAAGCAAATTATACAATTAGCTCAAAGTATGCAATCTAAACATATGGCTTTCTTTAACCAATAGATGCCAAAAAAGTTTCATTTTGGCATCTCAGCCTATATTTTTTAGGATACCATACGGAATACTGTCTTAACATTGATGTCTATGGGTCATGGATGTAATTTCATGGCTTTCATTATGCATATATATCAGGAGCATTTTCCCATTAAATACTGCTATAAACA
The DNA here is from genome assembly GCF_048569485.1 of Anomaloglossus baeobatrachus. Taxonomy (NCBI): domain Eukaryota; kingdom Metazoa; phylum Chordata; class Amphibia; order Anura; family Aromobatidae; genus Anomaloglossus; species Anomaloglossus baeobatrachus. Next base: position 127,972,551 of record NC_134358.1, read on the forward strand.
TAAATAGAGTTTTAGATCCAAAATAACAATAAGCAATATATCCATTTCAACATAATACTTTCAAATGGAGCAGATTTATTAATGTGATTTAATATTTACACATTGTTAACTTACTCTGTGACTTCTCAACCTTTTACTTCTGGGATTTCACCACATATAACAAGATGGTGCCTGAGCCTTTCTATTAATAGTGCAAGGTTATGCCGCAATAAAAATATCATTCAATTTTCTTTTTCTTTTTTCTTGAACTTGTATAAAGAGTAACTAAACATTTGCAAAAAGTTATCTATGTTGCTAAACTAAAGATTTCTGCAAGCTGGAAAAGGTGCTGTGCAGCTTATAATCATGCCTGTGAATATTGACTTCCCAATTGCAGCTCGCCAACAAGTATATGCCATCAAGTGAATTGAGGTTCATATTGAAAAAAAGCGAATAAAATTTTTTTTAAATTACCCCAGTTCCCCAAATCATATAAAATGTAATCTAAAAAAAAGACTAAAAAAAACCCCAATTGCCGCATGCTTAACTATGCAAATTAATAAAATACCAAAATATTTGTGCCCCCAAAAAATAGGCTTCTATTTTTAGGCTAGGGGGGCCAAATAACCATGGGGCTCCCCAGCTTGAGAATACCATACCTCAGCTGTCGGCTTTATCATGGCTGGGTATCAAAGTTGGGAGGACCGCATGCCGGATTTTTAAATTATTTATTTAAATAATTTAAAAATAAAGCCGCATGGGAACCTATTATTTTGATACACAGGCAAGATAAGCTTATCGCTGGGGGCTACAGCCTATTGTCGTGTGCTTTATCTGCTCTGTGAACCATAATATGTTGGAACCTTACACCAATGGTTTTAGTTATTTATTTCTTTTATTTTTACACCACAATAGTTACACACATAGCGTGTGCGATTGCAAGCAGTCAGACACGCCGTCACACAGGGTGGGGGCGCCGTCTGACTGCAACCAATCAGAGATGCTGGGACTGTCGGTGGGTGGGGGTAGCAGTGAATATGTATGGAGGAAAATGAGCGGCCCCAGAAGTAGTCTGACTGGCACTGGAAGTAGTGTTACACCCGCGGGGAGACTGTTAAGTATAATGCTCCTGCTTTTCCCTAATTTCTTTCTTTTTCCTTTTTTTTTTTTTAATTACCTGAGTTGCCTGATCCGGATAGGTAACCGTAATACCCTAAGAACTCCGGGCCCGGGTCAGTGCACGGATACTTGAGAACCCGTGCAGATTTGGATTTTTATTTACAGTCCGGGTCCACCTAGCACTAGTTAGAAAGAGTTAGGATAAAAGAAAGATGATCACTTTAGTAGCGAACATAACACTAGAGATTTTCAGTAAAATATAGGTGTAGCAAAATTTTAGCGGCAACCTTTCCCACTAATCCATGCTAGAACACATTATAAATGTGCTGCATTGCGCAAATTAAGAATGTTGATATATTTAACTTAGAAATTCTCCCCCAATATGTGATGCGTATTGAACAAAACTCAAAGTGATAGCGTCTTTTTAACACTGACAGGTTTCCACCCTTGAAGGCACTGTTACATGATGGCATTACACTTGATAGAACTCTTTGCTTCAATGTTGAGTATACGTTGGTAATTGATCACATGAGTATTTGGGGGGTCCTGCCATTAATATTGCAGAACAGCACTGTTCTGATTTCTAATTGTCTTTACTTTGTCACATCCATTTATAATAAGACTTTTTTGCATAGAGCTGTTTTCTAACAGACAATGGCAACAAAACAATAGCTAGACATATTTGTCATCGCATCACAAATGACTCTTGACAACCCCGTTCACTAATTTAGTAGAGAATTTTTTTTCCTCGATTTGAAGTAGCTTAATGAAAACCACATGCACAATTTAGTGAAGCCACAAGCTATGCTTTCTAGACATGCTAATGTATTATGTATGACTGTGGGTGTTGACAGCACAGCGCTACTGTATGTCAGAGCTACTTTGTGCTGCACACAGGACGGTTCTTACAGATTCCTTGATTATTTTGTCTGCTTGTACTACAATGCATGAAGGATTTGGTTCAGAATGGCAGCCATTGTACGTAAGACGTCTTCACTTCAGATCCTGTCTTAATCCTGGGAATATTATTATTTTCTATTATTCTTCTGCACGGTACATAAAGGAATGAATACAATAACAAACCGATAATCACTAGGAAACTAAGTGGAATTTAGTTTCCTTATGCAAATTTGCCATTATATTATATTATAACTGACTACTATTAAAGGAAGATATGACATCTAGCTAGAGATGAGTGGATCTTTTTGCCGACCTCAACAAATTTTCCCCAAAAATTGATTTACAATGAATAAATTTGCATGATTCTCAATAGTGGAAAGCTTGTAATTTCTTGAAAAATATATTTTGAGAAGAGGATAGAGTTGAGAGAACCTTACTGACCATAAAATCTTACACTCTACAGTACAGAGAGAGGGAAAGGGAGAGAGAACCCCACTGACCACAAGAGCTTACACTTTACAGGAGAGAGAGGAAAGGGGAGAGAGAGGACCCCACTGACCATAAGAGCTTACACTCTACAGGACAGAGAGAGAAGACTCCACTCACCATAAGAGCTTACACTCTACAGGACAGTGAGAAAAGACCCCACTCACCATAATAGCTTACACTCTTCAGTACTGAGAGAGAAAAAGGGAGATAGAGGACCCCACTGACCATAAGAGCTTACACTACAGAACAGAGAGAGGAAAGGGGAAAGAGAGGATCCCACTGACTATAAGAGCTTACACTCTACAAAGCAAACAGAGGAAAAGGAAGAGAAAGGACCCCACTGACCCTAAGGGCTTTCACTACAGAACACAGAGAGGAAAAGGAAGAGAAATCCCCACTGACCATAAGAGCTTACACTCTGCAGGACAGAGAAAGAAGATCCCTCTGACCATAAGAGCTTACAATTTACAGGACAGAGGAAGGAAAAGGGAGAGAGTGGACCCCACTGACCATAAGAGCCTATACTCTACAGGAGAGAGAGGAAAAGGGAGAGAGAGGTCCCCACTGACCATAAGAGCTTACACTCTACAGGACAGAGAGAGAAGACTCCACTCACCATAAGAGCTTACACTCTACAGGACAGTGAGAAAAGACCCCACTCACCATAATAGCTTACACTCTTCAGTACTGAGAGAGAAAAAGGGAGATAGAGGACCCCACTGACCATAAGAGCTTACACTACAGAACAGAGAGAGGAAAGGGGAAAGAGAGGATCCCACTGACTATAAGAGCTTACACTCTACAAAGCAAACAGAGGAAAAGGAAGAGAAAGGACCCCACTGACCCTAAGGGCTTTCACTACAGAACACAGAGAGGAAAAGGAAGAGAGAGGACCCCACTGACCATAAGAGCTTACACTACAGAACAGAGAGAGGAAAGGGGAAAGAGAGGATCCCACTGACTATAAGAGCTTACACTCTACAAAGCAAAGAGAGGAAAAGGAAGAGAAAGGACCCCACTGACCCTAAGGGCTTTCACTACAGAACACAGAGAGGAAAAGGAAGAGAGAGGACCCCACTGACCATAAGAGCTTACACTACAGAACAGAGAGAGGAAAGGGGAAAGAGAGGATCCCACTGACTATAAGAGCTTACACTCTACAAAGCAAAGAGAGGAAAAGGAAGAGAAAGGACCCCACTGACCCTAAGGGCTTTCACTACAGAACACAGAGAGGAAAAGGAAGAGAGAGGACCCCACTGACCATAAGAGCTTACACTCTACAGAACAGAGAGAGAGAAAGGGAGAGAAATCCCCACTGACCATAAGAGCTTACACTCTGCAGGACAGAGAAAGAAGATCCCTCTGACCATAAGAGCTTACAATTTACAGGACAGAGGAAGGAAAAGGGAGAGAGTGGACCCCACAGACCATAAGAGCCTATACTCTACAGAACAGAGAGAGGAAAAGGGAGAGAGAGGTCCCCACTGACCATAAGGGCTTACACTCTACAGGAGAGAGAGACTTACCCAATAATTCTGGAGATAGAAAGCGACTCTACCAAACTGTGCACCACTTGGAACTGCTGATCTGTGATGACCAGATACTTACCAGCACTGTATAAAGTATGATAATCTGCTAGATGCCATAGCTGCAAGGCATTATGAGCATTATGGGGAGACTCACATGGCAATTCAAAATCACCATATCTCGCTTCTCTGATGCTTCAGAGGTCTTAAAAATTGCCCTGGGTAACTCTAGTTTTGTTTTTTTTTTTCTTTTATGCGAACTTCAAATTGAATCACAAAATGTTTGAATTCAATGAAACTGAATTTCAGGAAATTAAACTCAAACTCAATCATCTGTTTATCGATTTACTAATCTCTTTGTACAACACAATCAGAAGAACAAGTCAATCATTTTTGTATTATTTTTTCAAAACTGTTGAAGCTTAAAGGGGTTGTCCACAATTTAGATTTTAATAGACTATCTTTCTCTCATAAGAGTTGATTAAAAAGATTTGCAGAACCATGGTCATAATTGGTTGTGAAGCAGAGCACTTCGAACCTCCTCCAACCATAACTTGTGTTTGTGCAATTTCAGCATAAAAACACCAAGTTTATAAACTGTGCGGAGCAGCTTAACTTTTACTGAAGTGAATGGAAGTTGAGCTGCAGAATCCAAGAATGGCCACTACACCGTGTACGGAGCTGTGCTGCTCCAGCTGTGTACACTATTTACGCCTAGACGCCATGGTACATGGTAATAATTGATTGGTGGTGGTGCTATATGTTGGACCCCCACCAATCTGGTATTGATATCTTACAAAACTGTCACATTATAAATATGCTCACGATTACCAGTCAAATGTATGCAATCAACATACAGTATATCAGAAAAGTGACTACACACCTCACATTTTTGTACATATTTTATTATATGTTTTTATGGGACAACATTGAAGATATGACACTTTGATACAATGTACAGTAATCAGTGTGCAGCTTGTGTAACTGTGTATATTTGGTGTTCTCTAAATAATCATCACACAGCCATTAATGTCTAAACTGCTGGCAACAAAAGTGAGTACACCCCTAAGTGAGCATGGCAAAAATATGCTCAATTACCCATTTTCCCTCCCAATTGTCATGTGACTCATTTGTGTTACAAATTTTATGTTGTGAATGGGAATCAGATGTGGTAAATTTGTTGTTATCGCTAACACTATCATGCTGGTCACTGGAAGTTCTACATGGCAGCTCATGGCAAAGAATTCTCTGAGGATCAGAAAAAAAGAATTGTTGCTCTACACAAAGATGGCATAGACTGAAAGAAGATTGTCCACACCCTGAAACTGAGCTGCAGCACCATGGCTAAGACCATACAGCGGTTTAACAAAACAGGTTCCATATAGAAATTGGTCTTGCCGTGATTGACCAAAGGTAGTGTGCATGTGTTCAGCATCATATCCAAAAGTTGTCTTTTCAAACTAGACGTATGAGTGCTGCCAGCATTGCTGCAGAGGTTACAGGGGGTGGATGGTCAGTCTGTCAGTGCTCAAACCATATATTGTACACTGCAGCAAATCGATCTGAAGCTGAAACTAAAGGATGTAAATAGTGAACATTGAAATATGAATATGCATTACTGCCCAGAAAACATGAAAAAAATGGTTATTTTGCAAATAAAAATGGCCAAATTTACTTGAGCCCAGTTACCACGCCAAGGTGTAACTCTCAGCTGGGTCCTGAATTAATTTATGCCTCTCATCATGTCCAAAATGACGTCTTATATGGGCTAGAAAAGAACCTGCAAAATTAAAACACCTGAAGTAACTGGGAGGTATGCACAGACAAAGGACATGACTCCATAATACAAACATAGTAGAATTGCCAGCACACCTTAGTGTGGTAATTGAGCTCAAGTAAATTTGGCCATTTTTATTTGCAAAGTAACTCATTTTTTTCCCAAAAAAATGTTTTCCTATTTTTTGGGTAGTAATGCATATTCACATTTCAATGTTCACTGTGGTATACGCAGGCACATCATACAGTATAGGGGGCTTGGGGCACATTATGGCGTCTGGAAAAGACGGTGACAAAAAGAAAGATGATTGCCATCAGAGAAGATGTCTAGTATAAAGTATCTGGATGTAATTATTTAGTTGGAACAGTTACTGTGTTTCATCTTTACTGTGTTCCTATATTGTCTGTGTTCTATATGGTAAAGTCTGATAATCATTGGTAATAAAAACTCCTAGTATCTTTATACTATTGTTAAGGACATACTGGGAGCTGTAGATTTATGACTCAAATGTATATGGGGCTGACAACATTAAAATTGAATGCTATACTAAGCCTCTGTCTTGTATCTCAGTACTTATGGTGCTTCTTGTGGTATTTTCCTGTACTGATGGTGGTTCTTTTGTTGTATTTATTTACTGATGGTGGTTCTGGTGATGTATTGATGTACTCACAGTGGTTCTAGTGTCGTAATCAAGTACTGATGGTGGTTCTCATGACGACTTCATGTACTGATAGTGGGTCTAGTGACCTTTTTTATTGATAATGGTTCTGGTGTTGCATTTATGTACTATTGATTTCCCTGGTGTTCTATTTATGTAGTTATGTATTGATGATGATTTTGTTTTTTTATTCATGTATTGATGATAGTTCAGGTGATGAATACATCACCATAACCATTATCACTACATGAGTACTACTCGAGAGCCATCACTAGTACATGAATACAGCATCAGAACAACCATCACTACATGAATAGAGCTCTGGAACTATTATTAAAAAAAAACAAACATCACCAGAACCACCATGAGTACATGAATACTTCACCAGAACCACCATCAGTACAGAAATACATCACCAGAACCACTATAAGAACAGAAATACGACACCAGAATAAACATCACTTTTGTTGCAAGCTGCATTTGTTACACCACGAATGCAAAAACCATCAGGCATACCACTTTATCTATAATGGGGTCTGTTTAGTCTCCATTATGGTATCAGCTAAATGCTCAGCACTCCCCCCTTAATTGAAACCAAATGGCCTCCTTTATAGTTAAGCTACGTTAGTTTCTATGACTGTGCTCGGGTCTGACATTTAAATATAGGATTCATAGATTAATATTGCTTATTCTCCCTTGTACTGTCTAAATGGTCCACAAACAATGAGTGATTTTATATTTAATCTTGAAATTGCACTCCCTGTTAAGCCACGCTAAAAATACACCACTTTTTCTTACTTTTGTTGGTATTTTTTGGTGAAAAAGGTAACAATTCTAGTAAAAGTGGTAATCAGAGCTTATCACCTGACCTGTTGGAGGGGGAGGGATGCATTAGAGGTCCTGTTACCTTAGTCTCTGACCCATTCCATTGCTTGATGGGTAGGGGCACAAGACATTTTTTAGTACTTCTGCTCTAAAAGCTTGAAAAACATAAACATAAAAACATTCAAACAATTGAACATATGCATACATTTCTATGTTAAAACGACTTGCTGTGCATATGTGACGCCCTAGACTATTCAGGTCGTCACAGGGTTCTGTACGCTCTTTTTCTTAGTGCAGGATTCAACCCTCCATGGTTCTGGATCTCTATCCTGCAGTACTGCCTCCATCAGCATTCACAAATCCTAGATACACTTTGCACCACACCTGTCAGGCACACCAGTAGGCTGCTTAAGCAGGAATAGGGCCGCCCACCTAGGGGTCAGGCAGGGAGGTGGGAGGTGTCAAGTTTGTTGAGTAGTAGCTCTCGAGCTGTGAGGAGCTCTTAGGAAGCTGGGAGTTGTAGCTCCCAGGGGAGAAGCAGACTAGGTCGCAGATGGTGGTCTGGACCTAGAGGAGTCGGACCCCCGGTCACAAGGGATTGATTGAGGCTAGGTGCCTAGGACCTGTTTGGAGGACAGTCAGTAGCCTGGTCCTATCACCAGTGTGGGACCGAAGGCACGTCGGGGTACATGGACCCCAGCGCCTTTATGGACTGTTCCCACGAAGCTCAGAGATCAGGGGCACTAGCGCAACGAGGGGGATAGGGCTTTCCAAACAAGCGGCCCACGGAAATCCCAAGCATGAACTCCTGAGAGCAGGCTCCTTCACTTAGCCACAGTGGGGAGTGGGGCACGGAAAGCTCCAAGCTACCAGGCCACAACGGACAATCTAAACCTTTGTGCCAAGAGGCAGGTTACAGACCACCGGCAGTGCTGCAGGGGAAGGGACCCAGACAAGCTCCCCTCGAGAGGAAACGGCATGCAGAGACTTGGTTTACCCTGTTGTCAGCATCTGCTTCATTGCTGAGTGAGTACCCGACGGACCCCTGCACTGCGTCCCCGCATCATCATCCAGGGTCCCGGGGCCTACCCCTACCCGTGGAGAGCAACGTCACCGTCAACGTCACTCCATCACCCCGGGTACTCCCAACAGCAGCGCCGGTACTCCCAATTACCATACACTACGGGTGGCGTCACGAACTATACCAAAACCCCTGTAAATAACTCCCTTTTACATTTGAGTGTGGCCCCTGGCCCCCGGGTCCGGAGACCCTCGAGCCACGAATAACCACCACCTCCGGATCTGAGCGGTTCGATCTGCTGCTCTTTTGTTCATCATTTAATTGCTTCAGGTTTCAAAAGAAGTGAATCAGTTAAAACAGCTTGGAAAAAAACACAAACTAAATAAAGAACTCTATGGGGAGCCCAAAAAGAAAGATAGAAGACACCTATTGTCTTTTGTAGCATTTTAAAACTGCAAAAAAAACTCTGGCATTTTCTAATGCATGCTTTGCTTAAAAACCTTGGTGGGTTCAACAGAGTTTAAAGAAGTCATGTCTTCATACCCTTTTAACATGTGCACATTACATCCTTTAGATGCCGGCATACTTGCTGAATTTTGTTAAGCCTGAGTGTCTTTTTTGTCCTCTTTTTCATCATTCTGTTGTGGCAGTTTTGCCACTAAAGTTTTTTTTCTACTTGTATATAAAAAATAGTAATCATTTCTCAAGCACTGCTAGTGGTGTTGAAATTTATAAAGTATCTTCTTTGACATTCGCTCATAGTGTGTGGGGTCACACACTATGGCTGCGGGTTGTGCACTCATGAGTTTGGGCATGACACAATATGGCTGCAGGTTATGCACTGATGGGTTTTGGGGGTCACACACTATGGCTGTGGGTTGTGCACTCATGGGTTTGGGGGTCACACACTATGGCTGTGAGTTGTGCACTCATGGGGTTGGGGATCACACACTATGGCTGTGAGTTGTGCACTCATGGGGTTGGGGGTCACACACTATGGCATTGAGTTGTGCACTCATGGGTTTGGGCGTGACACACTATGACTGTGGGTTATGCACTCATGGGTTTGGAGGTCCCACTCTATGGCTGCAGGTTGTGCACTCATGGGTTTGGAGGTCACACACTATGACTGCAGGTTGTGCACTCATGGGTTTGGGGGTCACACACTATGGCTGTGGGTTCTGCACTCATGGGTTTGGCGGTCACACAATATGGCTGTGGGTTGTGCACTCATGAATTTAGGGGTCACACACTATGGCTGTGAGTTGTTCACTCATGGGTTTGGAGGTCACACACTATGGCTGTGAGTTGTGCACTCATGGGGTTGGGGGTCACACAATATGGCTGCAGGTTGTACACTCATGGGTTTGGGGGTTTGCCACTATGGCTGCAGGTTGTGCCCTCATGGGTTTGGGGGTGATACACTATGGCTGCAGGTTGTGCACTCATGGGTTTGAGGGTCACACTATGGCTGCAGGTTGTGCACTCATGGGTTTGTGGGTCACACACTATGGCTGCAGGTTGTGCACTCATGGGTTTGTGGATCACACACTATGGCTGCAGGTTGTGCACTCATGGGTTTGTGGGTCACACACTATGGCTGCAGGTTGTGCACTCATGGGTTTGTGGGTCACACACTATGGTTGCAGGTTGTGCACTCATGGGTTTTGGGGTCACACACTATGGCTGCAGGTTGTGCACTCATGGGTTTGGGGGTCACACACTATGGCTGCAGGTTGTGCACTCATGGGTTTGGGGGTCACACACTATGGCTGCAGGTTGTGCACTCATGGGTTTGGAGGTCTCACTCTATGGCTGCATGTGGTGCACTCGTGGGTTTGGGAGTCACACACTATGGCTGTGAGTTGTGCACTCATGGGTTTGGGGGTCACACACTATGGCTGCAGGTTGTGCACTCATGGGTTTGGGGGTCACACACTATGCCTGCAGATTGTGCACTCATGAGTTTGGGGGTCACACACTATTGCTGTAGGTTGTGCACTCATGGGCTTGGGGGTCACACACTATGGCTGCAGGTTGTGCACTCATGGGTTTGGGGGTCACACTATGGCTGCAGGTTGAAGTTCTTGGGAAGTTTTCAATCAGGTACAGTAAATATACAAATACTTCTTATATAAACATTAAATTTGCTAAGGTTTTATCCTATTTTCTTCACTTTCTACTCAATAGATTTGTGAATGGATTTAAAATAGATATTGAAAATTCCTTGAAATTCCAAAGTAATTCTAGAGGTTAAAAAACCTAGATCCATCAATTATGTATCACTAGAAGCCCACTCCAGCTTGTCATGTACTGACTCTGCCGTTCAATTACGTGTCTGTGATATGTTTTGTTGGAAACCAATTTTCAAGACACAGTGCTATTTTCTTTCCTGAAAAATACAGCATTGAAAATCAAATGTTTTCCCCTATTGATAGTGTCCCTGATGGATATGAGAGCTTTTATTGAAAAATTTAGAGGGTTTTAGCTGATGTGTAGCTGCGGTGCTTGGTACTTGTTGAGTAAATAGCTCAGTGACAGGGTGCATACACTTGCCGATTACAAGGCTCATATTGTTTGAGTATAAAATTGGTTTAGCTGCAAAATAAATTGTACTAAACTGTTGTTACCGGGGACACAAATGAATAGTCTCCCTCAGTGAATGTCTTTATTATGACACTCGTTATTGAGTAATATTGTAATTATAAAGCATACCCATTACATTTAGTATTTAACTACTATAAATAATAAAGTATGATGGACTGCGCAATAATAATTGTCCTAATTCGTAGCTAATACCGTCTAGTTATTATAATAGGCTCGATACCTTATAAAAAGAATGAGTTGTCAGATTTATTCAAACTATCAGCAGGTCCGATTATGAGTCTAGTGTATTACTGTCAGCCGCAATATCTGACATTTCACTTAGAAAATAAAAGCCCTGTATCGTTGAATGTTACGCGATTCATTCAAAGAACCGCTACTCAGAAAGCATATTTCTTGTTCATACTTCATGACAGCTGCTCTATTTTTTATGAAGTAGGATGAAAAGTTGTCACAAACTCGCAGTACTTACTATCATTACTAATCAATCATTTGCTCTTATAGGGAATTTGATACCAGGTTTTTGCTACCCCAACTTAGAGCAGCATGATGTAGGGGCAGAGACCATGATTCCACAGATGTGTCGCTTATTGATTTGCTTGCTGCAGTTGTGAAAAAAAATCAGTTTTATCTGCTGCAGACCTACAAGTAATCTGATTGCTGAGCTCTGTATAACCCCACCACTGAGTGGTCATTTTATATGTACGCTGTGCATAGGCATAAAGCTGGCAATCACTGTTGGGTTTGGATTTGGAGTTTTTGAACATGAAATACTACCCTTTAGTGTCAATCCCCTACTGATAAAACAGTGCTTTTATCAAAACTACACTAAGCAGTCCAGTAAGAGCCACTAGAATCAGGATCTCTGACTTTTCATCATGCTTCTGTGACGCCCTGGCAAAACCAGGGTGTTACAGAGGTCTGCATTAATCTTTTTGGTGGAGATCTCACTCTCCCTTGGGGAGTTTCTAACACTGTGACACACAACACCAGTGGGCGGAGCAGAGAGGTCTGAAGTGTCTGGGAGGGAACTACATAGGGAGTTTCCAGTTTTGCAGTGAGCAGTCAGTCTGCAGGAAGTGTGGGGTCTGGAAGGAGCTCCTGTGTGGAGCTTGGGGAGAGGGGCAGTAAGGAGCTCTGGAATAGGCCAGCTGCTCGTGGGACCCGAAGTGGACCGGGACAGGGTAGTGGCCCCCCGGTGCCAACTGTCGGGACCCGGTCCGGACCCGTGCACGGAGCAGACACAGACATCAGGCAGGAGAAAAACACCTGAATTACACCCCTGGATGAGGGGCCCATCCTCACAGCATCCGAGGGCACCTGTTACTAGCAACTTGGTTAATTCCTGGACTTGTGTCAATTATTGCCTTATATCGTGAGTACTCCTGCACCACTTGGTCCAAGCCGTGGCCTGCACCCGTCACCCCCAATCCATTACACCGGTGTCCGGGGACATCAATACCCTACCCGTGGAGGGAAAATCACCATCTTGCTGCCCATCATAATCCCCGGGATCCTGTGACCGGCAGAGGCGATGCTCCATTACCTCACCGCACACCACGGGTGGCATCATGGATCATAAACTTACAAATTTCCCTGTACATAATTTTCTTTTTGTTGTGGAGCCTGGGATCACAGACTGGGTCACGCCACCGTGATACCTTCAGAAGCGACCCCTTGGCCCGGTTCTGAGTACCCCCTATCCCTGGGCGACACTTAATTTTGATTAATATCAGAAGTGTTTCCTGTCCTTGGGTGACTTTTCCTTTCTATGTCCTGATGAAGGAGATGGATATCACTAAAACGTGTAGACTTGTACAACAATAAAGGAATATTTTACTAAATATTTTCATGGTGTATTAGCGCGGTATAGACCCGATTTCTTCTTCCAATTATCATACTTGGGTGACGTTTGACAGGACTGGGATTTGAGGTTCACATTGTCTTGTGAAACTCTGGGTTTTAAATGTTTTTGTTTTTTTTTGGTGCAGCAAGAGTTAATCACGCTTATGTTGCTAGTAGTTCATTGTTATTCTAATCTCAGGGGCAACTGTGTGACTACTCCCCTTACCTTTAAATAGTCACATGTTCCATCACCTGAGGCCAGTTGTAGAATTAATTTCTGAGCTGACTATCAAGGAGGAAGGAAGTCTATCGAAGATTCTCATAGAGTCCTTCCTTTTGCTGCCCTGGTGTTTGGCTGTAACTTTGGGTTTAGTGTATATGCTTTTGTCTATGTCCCCCTGTCTGTCTGCCTTCCCCTGTGTTTGACTATTAAAGTTGTAAAGTCTAGTGCACTCACCAGTTTTGCACTACTCAGGATGACTGGAGGGACAGCTAGGGACTAGGCACATTACGCCGATGGGTGGAAGGACCCGTTTAAGGATGTTAGGGAGCTCAGGGTTCAAACACAGGGTAATGTCAGGAGATGATCTGTCTCCCATCTCCCTAATGTTAGGGTCTTCCTACCCTTTCAATCTCCATTGTATCCCCTGTGTTGCCTTCGCCATGTGACGGGCAATCCCTTGTCCAAGCATGACAATTATGTAGCAAAAACCTGGTGACCGATTCCCTTTAAAGGATTTGGATTAAGAATCCCAATTTTTAGACATTCTAGAGGACATTTTGAGATAAAGAAAACCTGAAACTTGTTGTAAATATTTTTTTTCTTAATCTGGTGCAAATTTCCTTGTTCTCCTGAATCTGTTTATTTTTAGATGTGGCCCATCTTCCCTGTATTTCTATAAATCTAATCATTTCAGCTAAGGCATGGTTCTCAACTTCTTCCTTTGAGGGTCTTGTTTAGGTTAATACCACTTGGTTAAAAAGACTAGACTTGTATACAGGAAAGAAGGGCCCATACTTCAGGGATGGAGAGACACTGAAAATAAAGAAAGACAACACTAGATTCAGGACAACGCCAGAATTTACACCAGGTAAAAGAAGTACATATCTATGGTAAGTGATAGGTCCTCTTTAATAGAGGAGGACCTGTAGTTTGGGACCTCTGATAATTAACGAGGTAGAAGGTACCTTCTAAGAATATATCTGTTGTAGACAAACAGAGCAGTTTGATGAAAAGCATATTAATTTTAATGACAACTTTGTAATGCTTGTTTTGTGGTCATGCTAGCCTTTACTTGTAACATTATAAGGCTAGAGTGATGCTGAGTCATTACTCATGGACACACCATGAGATGGGGAGACAAGAGCTCCAGGGTCAGATACCAAGAGAACTTATCAAAAACAGAGGGATAAGACAAAGGAGTAATCAGGTCACAGTCCAGGGTCAGATTTCCAGAAAGGTAGTGGATCAAAACAAAGGGACAAGACAAAACTGGTAGTCAAAGGAAAGGTCCAAGGTCGAGCAGCAGAAGATCAAAAAACCAGAGCACAAGAAGCAAAGCATAGGCACCACTGAGCTAATGCTACGACTGGCAATAGACACAACACAATTAGCCAACTACATAGGCGATAAAATCCATAATTACAAAATAAGGTGAAAGTGCAGTAAACTGATTGACCCGACTATTAGGGGTACTTTGCACACTACGACATCGCAGCTGCAATGTCGGTGGGATCAAATCGAAAGTGACGCACATCGGAGTATGTGAATCGTTTTTACTATGATTAACGAGCACAAAAGTGTCGAAATTGTATGATCGGTGAAGTGTCGGGCATTTCCATAATGTCGCTGCAGTGACAGGTACGATGTTGTTCCTCGTTCCTGCGGCAGCACACATCGCTGTATATGAAGCCGCAGGAGCAAGGAACATCTCCTTACCTGCGTCCTGCCTGCAATGAGGAAGGAAGAAGGTGGGCGGGATGTTTACGTCCCGCTCATCTCTGCCCCTCCGCTTCAATTGGCCGCCTGCCGTGTGACGTCGCTGTGACACCGCACGACCCGCCTCCTTAGGAAAGAGGCGGTTCACTGGCCAGTGCGACGTCGCAGGGCAGGTAAGTACATGTGAAGCTGTCGTAGCGATAATGTTCGCTACGGCAGCTATCACAAGATATCGCATGTGCAACGGGGGCGGGGACTATCGCGCTCGGCATCGCTACAATCGGCTTGTGATGTCGTAGTGTGCAAAGTACCCCTTAAAGGCAAACCCAGCAAGAGGTAAAAATGAGGACCAATACTCCTGCAGAGCCGCTATGAAACACCTTAAAAACTGTTGATTGATTTGTTCTCTCTGAACTTTAGTTTCAGGGTTTTAGTCAGAGGAAAGTGACAAGTCAATCCCCAATTTCCAAAAAAAGCTCTCCAGAATATTGAGGCAAATTGCACAATGGAAATGTGAAGAGGAATTCCATGGAGTCTCACAACATGGCTAATGAACAACCTGGAAAGTGGTTCAGCATTAGGTAACCCTGGTAAAGGAACAAAATGAGCCTGCTTGCTAAATAGGTCAACCACCACCCAAATAGCACTTTTCCCATCACACAAAGGCAAATGAGTGATGAAATCCATAGACCAATGAGTCCATTTTTTTTCTGCAGTTGGCAAAGGAGCCAATTCCCTGGCTGGCCAGTTATGGCAGGCTTTAGTATGAGCGTAAAAATTCACAGGCTGAAACAAAATTTCTAATATCATTATATATTGACAGCCACGAAAACAGTCTAGCAATGGCTTTTGGCATAGCTGTGACCCCAGAGTATCCACTTAAGATGGAATCATGAAACCTTTATAACAGATGTAATCTTAGATATATCTTTACAAATAATTTGGACTCTAGAGTAGCGGAAGGGGTCAAAGACTGCACCTTCTATATCTAAACATCTATCTATAAAAGTTTAATCTAGCCTTTCTATTTAAGGCTTATTAATTGTTTGTACATTGTGGTGAACCTTCTGTATTGGCACTCAGGAAGTCTTCTCTTCATGGTAGACTTCAGTACTGAAACACCTACTTCTGTGAAAGTGTTTTTCACTTGTTTCGATGTTGTAAAGGGGTTTTGCTTCACATTTCTGTTACCTCTCAGGCCTCCGACACACATCCGTTAAAATCACGCACGTGTAATACGGGCTGTTTTTCAGGTCCGTGATCCGTTTTTATGTCCGTTTTTATGGTACGTGTAGCATCCGTGTGAACAGCGTATGCTAGCCGTGTGTGCGTGTGGAATGTCTGTGTGTGCGTGAGATAAATAACTGACATGTGAGTGTGTTTTGTCCGTGTGAAATGGTACGTGTGTGATGTAAAATGTCGTTGATAACAGGAGACAGTGTCGCGCGTAGAGAATGAAGTCAGGTGACCTTCACCCGACTTCATTGTCATACCGCGGCTCTGTCTGTGTGTCGCATACTGATTAGCGGCCACCCGTGAAGGAATCACCGGTGACCGCTAATCCCCAGAGTAACTGAAGTGAGCAGCGCGATTTTCGCTGCTGTCACTCAGGCTACCCGTGACCTGCTGGAGTCACCCACCCGAGACCGCAACTCACCTGTGACTTCATCACTGTCACCCAGGCGACTTGCTGTCACAGTTGGAGGATCCAGCTGTGGCCGCGAGTTACCTGAGTGACGTCATCGCTGATCGCGATACTTACATCAGTTGCTGCATGGTGCTGCCAGGAGCAGCGGTGTTCTTCTGCAGCTCCTGTCACCTTCATGTAGCAGAGCTGGAAGCGACGCGGGACCTCCATAGATTACGCCGGACATGGATGGGTTTTTTGGGGTTAATAAAGTGGTGAACAAGGGTATTTGTTAGTGTTTATTATTGCAAATAAAGGATTTTTCGTTGTGTGTGTTTATTAACTTTAAATTACAGGTTAATCATTGGAGGAGTCTCAAAGGCGCCTGCAATGATTAATCTAGGACTTATTGGCAGCTATCGGCTGCTGTCATTAACTCCTTATTACCCAGATTGCCAACGCACCAGGGCAATTCGGGAAGAGCCGGGTAGAGTCCCAGAACTGTCGCATCTAATGGATGCGGCATTTCTGGGCGGCTGCTGGCTGATATTGTTAGGCTGGGGGGCTCCCCATAACGTGGAGCTCTCCATCCTGAGAATGCCAGCCTTCAGCCGTGTGACTATACCCTGGCTGGTATCAAAATGGGGGGGGATTGCACGTCGTTTTTTTAAAATTATTTATTTTTTTTACTGCACATTATAGACCCACCCATCGGCGGCTGTGATTGGTTGCAGTGAGACAGCTGTCACTCAGCGTGTGGGCGTGTCTAACTGCAACCAATCATAGGTGCTGGTGGGCGTGGAAAGCAGGGAATACTAGATTGATTAATGAGCGTCCGGCTTTTTCAAAATAGTAAAAGCCGCCGGAGCAGTGTGAACGCCGTGCAGCGCCTCACTGGTGATCGGGGATCGGTAAGTATGAGAGAGGGGGAAGACTGACCGACAGAGAGAGGGACAGACAAGACAGAGAGACAGACAGACAGACAGACAGACAGAGACCGACCGACGGACTGAGGGAGATTGACCGACATACACAGGAAAAGAAAGAATGACCGACATCGCTAGAAAAAAAGCACAAAACGTACACAGAGCATACGGAGATGCATCCGTGTCACGTACTTGTGCGCACCAAACCATTGACTTTCATGGTGTCCGTGTGTGCGTGTTCCGTGCAGGAAACGGACATGCTGCCGTGAAAAACGGAAACACATACGGATCACGGACACACGGACATGATGAAAAACGCAAGTTTGACCACAAACATAGATTAACATTGGTGCACGTTTGTCTGTGTCTCTGGTATATACGGAAACGGACAAAACCCGCACCTTTTTAACGGATGTGTGTCGGAGGCCTCAGATGGATTTCTTCTTTTTTTCAGCCCAATGATGTTCTGTTTCTCCTCCACTGAGAACTCTTTTGACTACATGTTGTGTTTACAACAGCTTCCAAATGCAAATGCTACATCTGGAATCAGCTCCAGACCAATTAACTGCTTAATTGATGATGGGTTAATGAGGGAATAGCCCACACAGCCGATTAAAGAGCTTTTGACATAATTGTCGAATTACTTGTGGTCCCTTTAAAAGGAGGCAGCTACGTGTTAAAAAGCTGTAATTCCTAAACCCTTATTCCTATAAGGATGTGAATACAATCAAATTAAAGAGGAGAATATGCACTTAAAAACACATATTGATTACATAACTGTATATTGAAAATGTTTTGGTAAACAGTTAAAATGCCAAACTTTGTATCACAGTCCAAATATTTCTGGACCTAACTGTAGGTTGGGGATGTGTGGAAGTGGGTAGGTATTCTTAGCTGTAATTTTATTTAGTTCATGTGTGCCACCCCCGCGACAGCCGATGGGCTGCTCGGACCCGGATCCGCAGTGGCTCGAGGGGTCTCCGGATCCGAGGCGGGGTCGCGCGACTACCTCGGAAATATAAAAAAAAAAAAAAAAAAAAAAAAAAAAAAAAAAAAAAAGGGGTGGTGAATGGGATAATGTTCGTGATGTCACCCACGTTGCGTGGTAATGTAACAGACCACCGCTGCTGTGTTGGGGTTTGGTGTCCCGGGGCCCGGTTGTAGATGGAGTGGGGAACCCGTCGGGGTGAAGGGATATCGGGTACTCACACAGTCCAAAGTCACTGATGCTGACACCAGGTAAACCAAACTCTTGAATGCTCTGTTTCTCTTGGCTGAGCACGCTGGGTCCGTGCCCCTTTGGTGTTGCTGGTTGTTCTGAAACCTTGTCCCTTGGCACTGTGTGTAACTTGGTGGATCCCTTTCGCCTAAGACTACTCGGGTCCCGCTCACCTGCGTGGCTAGCAAGGTGAGCCAGTTCTCAGGGTTAACGCTTGGGATTTTCTGGACGATTTTGGGAAGTCCTATCCCCCTCGTTGCGCTAGTACCCAGATTCTGGAGCGGGTGGGGAACGGTTCCTGAAGACTCCGTTCCCGTCAGGTGAATTACTGGGCTGCGTGAAGCTACTTCCGAGCCTAGGGTCCGCATACCCCGTCGTGCCCTGGCCCCTGCCTGGTTGAAGCGCAAGGCAGCCGGCCTGCTCTCTGTAGCAGCACCGTACCCCCCCTGTCACTACCTCCTACGACTGGGGTTCCAGCTTCTTCTGGCCAGGCCAACGTCTGGCACCTGGGACGGGTACAGGAGCCCAGCTCCACAGCGTGACCTGCACTGTCACCGCTGCCTCACTGCTCAACTCTACTCAACTCAACTGACATCTCTGCCCTCCCTTTTCCATTCCCCCATCTGGGTGGCCCTATTCCCCTCAGGCTGCCCAATGGGTGGTTGGTGGGTGTGGTGCAGAGTGTTGCTCAGGATTTATGTACACCTGTTGGTAGCAACACCAAATTGACAGGACCTGAAACCAAGGAGGAGCGGGTACCATGCAGAAGGGCAGATTGCCCAGCACCCTTGTGACGACTTGATAGGCCAGGGCGTCACATTCCCCCTTGGTTAAACGTAGCTCGTTCGCGAGCTACAGAACACCAAGCATTTATTTATTTTTTTTAAAGAAAAAAAAGGGGTTAACATAAACATTTATTTACAGATTCATCCCACATTAGGGAGGCACTTTCTTAAACTGTTACTAACATTATGAGTTCGCTTGCCAACAGGGGACGCCACCGGTTTTAGTGGCAGTGGGGACCCAACCTTCCACGTTGCGGTTCCTCTCTGCAACAGTCCAGTCCCAACGTCCCAGATCCCAATAACCCCCCTCCCAAACAACCTGGTTCCCCTGGTAACCTACAATGGTCCTTGGGCCGGGTTAAGGTCTCGGGGTGTGCCAGATGACTCTAGTAGGCAGCAGGTGCAGTCTTTTTACAAGACACAAGTTTGTGTTGGTCACGCCAGTCCTGTGACCGTGGTCCATTTTTTTTAACTATAAAACGTGGAAATCTTTGCAAAAACACAATAAGAGTCCCTGTACCGTAGTACAACTGCTGTCAATATAGGAGAAAATCAGGTTACTTTCCCATGCAAATAGCTTTCATTAATTCTCTCATTTTCTAACATTTTCTACATGGAAAATAAACTGTGGAAAATAAATGGAAAACACAGATACCTAACAATGGACCGAGCACCGACGGGGTACAGAGCCCTAGTTCAGGAAGACGCTTCAGGCTCACCTGATAACAATCTGCCCGGTGAGGGCACCATCAAGGACCTTACCGCCGTTAGTGTCTGGGGCACAGAAGCAAAGAGGGAACCTGGGAACTAGGACAGAGGTCCGATCCAAGAGATTCAAGCTGCCATACTGGCCAGGACGGAGACTGGGTAACAGGCTAGAGATGGAGCTGATGGATGGCCACCTATTGGTTGGGACTCATCCAATCCACTAGTCTGAGACCTGGGAGGAGGAGGGGCTAGTCAGTGGAGTGGACGGATGACGGACATCTTCTCAGAGAGATAGTGAAAAGTCAGACAGTCAGTCAGAAGTTAATGTGCTGACAGAAAGGGTAAAGTGGCTACTGAGTAAAAGGGAGTACAGTTAGCAGGGAGAGTACGGCGAGAGTACTCACTGGACCGAGCACCGACGGGGTACAGAGCCCTAGTTCAGGAAGACGCTTCAGGCTCACCTGATAACAATCTGCCCGGTGAGGGCACCATCAAGGACCTTACCGCCGTTAGTGTCCGGGGCACAGCAGCAAAGAGGGAACCTGGGAACGAGGACAGAGGTCCGACCCAAGAGAGATTCAAGCTGCCATACTGGCCAGGACGGAGACAACAGGAGGGGACCCCAGAATGCTTCAGGCTACCGGGACTCACCAACTACAGACGGGTGCATGGAAGTAAAGCTCACCAGTTCACTAGGTTGACAAATCTCCGGGCCCGGATGGCATACACCCCAGAGTACTACAGGAATTGAGTTCTGTGATAGATAGACCATTATTTTTAATCTTCTCAGATTCCTTAATAACAGGGTCGGTACCGCAGGACTGGCACATAGCAAATGTGGCGCCAATATTCAAAAAGGGGACAAAAACTGAGCCGGGAAATTATAGGCCGGTAAGTTTAACCTCTACGGTTGGTAAAATCTTTGAGGGGTTCTTGAGAGATGCTATACTGGAGTATCTCAAGAAAAATAACCTTATGACAGAGTATCAACATGGGTTTATGAGGGATCGATCCTGTCAAACTAATTTGATCAGCTTCTATGAAGAGGTAAGTTCAAGTCTGGACCAGGGAAATGCAGTGGATGTTGTGTATATGGACTTTTCAAAAGCTTTTGATACGGTGCCACACAAAAGGTTGGTACATAAAATGAGAATAATGGGGATAGGGGAAAATATGTGTAACTGGGTTAAAAACTGACTCAGTGATAGGAAACAAAGGGTGGTTATTAATGGTACGTACTCGGACTGGGTCTCAGTTCATAGTGGGGTACCACAGGGGTCAGTATTGGGCCCGCTTCTTTTCAACATATTTATAAATGACCTTGTTGGGGGCATGCGGAGTAGAATTTCAATATTTGCAGATGATACTAAACTCTGCAGGGTAATCAATACAGAGGAGGATAATTTTATATTACAGGGAGATTTATGTAAATTGGAGGATTGGGCTGAGAAGAGGCAATTGAAGTTTAATGTAGATAAATGTAAGGTCATGCACTTGGGTAGAGGAAATAACATTTATGATTATGTACTTAATTGTAGAACACTGGGTAAAACAGACACAGAAAAAGACTTGGGTGTATGGGTGGATGGTAAACTTCACTTTAGTGGACAGTGTCAGGCAGCTGCTGCCAGGGCTAATAAAATAATGGGATGTATTAAAAGAGGTATAAGTGTTCATGAAAAAAAATATAGTTCTACCTCTGTACAAGTCACTAGTGCGACCGCACTTAGAATACTGTGTATAATTCTGGTCACCGATATATAAGAAGGACATAGCTGAACTGGAGAGGGTGGAGAGAAGAGCGACCAAGATTATTAGAGGAATGGGTGGGCTGCAATACCAAGACAGGTTATTAAACTTGGGGTTATTTAGTTTGGAAAAACGAAGGCTTAGGGGGGATCTAATCACAATGTATAAATATATGAGGGGACAGTACAGAGACCTTTCCAAAGATCTTTTTACACCTAGGCCTGCGACTGGAACACGGGGGCATCCGCTACGTCTTGAGGAAAGAAGGTTTAATCATAATCACAGACGAGGATTCTTTACTGTACGAGCAGTGAGACTATGGAACTCTCTGCCGCATGATGTTGTAATGAGTGATTCACTACTAACATTTAAGCAGAGCCTGGATGCCTTTCTTGAAAAATTTAATATTACCAGTTATGTATATTAGATTTTATGACAGGGTATTGATCCAGGGAACTAGTCTGATTGCCGGATGTGGAGTCAGGAAGGAAATTTTTCCCCATTGGAACTTGTTTGCCACATTGGGGTTTTTTTTGCCTTCCTCTGGATCAACATGTTAGGCTATGGGTTGAACTAGATGGACTTAAGCCTGCTTTACACGGTACGATCGATTGTGCGATTTCACAATCGATCGTACCCGCCCCCGTCCTTTTTGCGTCACGGGCAAATCGCTGCCCGTGTCGCACAAAGTTACTAAACCCCGTCACACATACTTACCTCTCGTGCGACCTCGCTGTGGGCGGCGAACGTCCACTTCCTGGAGTGGGAGGGACGTTCGGCGTCACAGTGACGTCACACGGCCGCCGGCCAATCAGAGCGGAGGGGCGGAGATGAGCAGGATGTAAACATCCCGCCCACCTCCTTCCTTCCACATAGAGCCGGCGGCGGCCGCGGGAGGCAGGTGAGCTGCTCATCGTTCCCGTGGTGTCACACGGAGCGACGTGTGCTACCACGGAAACGATGGGCGACTAAAGTAACCGATATTATGGAACCTAACGAGCAGTACCCGACTCACGATTTGTGAGCGATACTGCGTCGCTAGGAGGTGTCACACAGGCCGGCATCGCCTGCGATGCCGGATGTGCGTCACAAAAACCGTGACCCCGACGATCTATCGCCCGATAGATTGCCTGGTGTAAAGCAGGCTTTAGAGTCTCCCTTCAACCTTAAAAACTATGATACTATGATACTATGATACTACAACGGCACTGTAACAAAGGGAATACCGGATTGGTAGAGACCAGCACCAGCCGGGTTGCAGCAACTCCAAACCAGTGAGTAAAGCACAAGTTAAACTGCAGCCCCTGTGTTGTCTGAATTCTTCCTACACCTCTGCATCTATATACTACAACCACCAGCATCCTCCCCTGGGGCCTAGCTCTATTTGCGGAGAGCCATCACATCTAAGCTGCTTAATACCACTAGCCCCAGCAGTGAGAGACTTTGCAGTGGCGGCTTTCCCCATATAGCCGCATACCACAAGTGGCGTCACAAAAAAACATTTTATTTTTATTTGTCCCTTGTACAATATCCCCTTTTAAGCAACCCCCAGGGTCATGGAACCAGGCAATGGCCACCCAGTGAACTTTCCCCGTAATATACAGCCCGGGACCGAATACCCCAAAGCCCTGGGGTGCATCAGTACCAGTGGACTGCAGCCTGTACATAGACCTGGTCATAGTGATGTCTTAAAATGTCAAATGCTGCTATTGCTGGGGATCCTGCTGGCTTCTCTCCATCTACTTTAGTCAGAACCATTCAAGAGGTCCACAAAAGTACGACTCTCATCGCTGCCCAGCATTTGAGAACTCCACTTCCTCAACTTCTCCACCGTTCATACAATAAAAAAGAAGTTATGATAATGTGGAAGAGAGGAGGGTAGAAGAAGTGACAGGCTGATAGTGGCATCACATCATAACATTTGTTGGAAAGGGACACATTTTCCTAACTTTTGGTTCATGTTGTTTCATATCTGTACAGTCCACCAAGTCAATCCCCTCTTCATTAGAACACATCCATATGAATTAGATTATAAAAGTGTATCAAACAAATAATAAATGGAGCAAACTGAGACAATACTGACATTTAGCTATGTAAATCTTCCCCATTGTATGGCCACACTGCACTGAATCTATTCTTTCTATCTGCGCACACTATGACCCACACTGCACTGAATCTATGTAATCAGGGGTGTAATGATCACGGTCGCAGGGGTTGCCTGGGGATTCAAGAGGTTCGAGGACCTTAGCCAGTAGCGTACTGCTACCCCCTCTCCGTGGGCCCCCCGCCAAGGATCGTGTGATGCCCTGGCCAGCCAGGTAGTCACAGATAGGGCCCCGCATTACACCGTTCCCTAGCAGGTGACAGCAGCCAAACACATAACACTCTAGTCACCTCCCTCAGTGCTTGATGGACACACCAGGGGGCGGAACCAGGTGGTTGGAAGACGCCCACCTAGGAGTCTCAGACAGCCCGGGGTGGGAAAAATCAGTCTAGTCTAGGAGTTCAAGTCTAGAAGTCAAGTGGAGAGGGGTGTGGGCTGGGGCTGTGTTCCGCTCCAGCAGCGGCGAGAACCCAAACTGAACCAGTGCCAGGGTAGGAGCCCTGGTACTGCTGGCTAGAAGGCAGACGGAGGCCTCTGTCTGCAGGAGCCGGGAAGACATCTCGGTGGAACCGTGGTGGACCGGGACAGGGTAGTGGCCCGCTGGTACCGACCCGGGGAACCGACTCGGAAACTAGAGCACAAAGGGGGGGAATACTCAGACCCTGAAACTAGGTCCAGAAGCTACTGGGGCTAGCTAATTAACTGATTGCGGCCAGGACTATAGGTCCTGTTCCACCCAAAGTCCCGACTGAAGGCAACAGCCCAACGAGGGGGATAGAAAGCCACCGCCACGGCAGAGAGATCCCACGGGCCAGCGTCTGCGGGCAAAGGGCTCCTTAGGCAACCACAAGCCAGGGAGCGGACTCCTGAAGTTGCAAGCGCAGGTAGTCCACATCACAAAAAGGTGCGGGAGAAAGACAGAGACTACCAACTGCGTGGGGGACCAGACTGCAGCCGGTTGCGGGCACCGACCACCATCACCTTGGTTTACCAGAGACTCGTGTGTTTACTAATTGTGAGTACATCAGTGCCCTCCGGCCACCCATCCCCCTGCACAGCCCAAACACTCCCCAACGGGTCCCGGGGCCACCATCCCTGCCCACAGAGGGGTTAACAACTTGCTGCATAACATCTCCCCCGGGTGCCCCGTAACTGCAGCGGTGGTGTCCACCTTCACCACATCCCGTGAGTGGCGTCACGAACTCAAACACGGCTCTGGCTGTACACCTACGTCCCCAAACCACCAAACCCCTTTTGATCGACGTGACCGCAGGACCCCCGGGTCCGGAGACCCTCGAGCCACCAACTAAAGGTCCGGATCCGAAAGCTGGGTGCTGAGGGATATCAGAGAATGTTAAAGCTAGGTGCTGAGTTAAGGATGTATAGGAGAGCATGTTAAAGCTGGGTGCTGAGGGAAAGCTGTATAGCAGGGCATAGGAAAGCTACTATATGGTGGCTGCATACTAGTATATGGTAAAATATAAGGGCTGTATAGTACTATACGGGGCCTGCATAATACTATATGGCGGAATATAGGAATCCATCTATTCATGCCTAAGCTCTCTGAATTTTGTTATTCCTGGATCTACTAGTCCTAGCCTGGGCATCAACCTGCGACCATTGTGATCAATTGAGAGCTGGCTTTTTCTTTCCTCTACCATTACAATAATGTTATTTATAGCACAAATATAATGCACAGCAAAAAAAAAATGGATGGGGCTATATACCAGGATGGGGGACAAAGATACAAGCATGGGATGGGAAAGCTGGGTGCTGAGGGAATGAGGCTCTTTCCCTCAGCACCCAGCTTTCCCATGCCCTGCTATACAGCTTTCCCTCAGCACCCAGCTTTAACATGCTCTCCTATACATCCTTAACTCAGCACCTAGCTTTAACATTCTCTGATATCCCTCAGCACCCAGCTTTCCTATATTCTGATATCCATCTTGTTCTCAGCACCCAGCTTTCCTATATTCTGATATCCATCTTGTTCTCAGCACCCAGCTTTCCCAAGCTCTGCTTTACATCTTTCTCTCAGCACTCAACTTTCCCATGTTTTGCTATACATCTTTCCCTCAGCACTCAGCTTTCCCATGCTCAGATATGAAGGGCAAGCTGGGTGCTGAGGGAAAGTTGTATAACAGAGTATTGGAAAGCTGGGTGCTGAGGACAATATGGACATCAGAACATGGAAAGCTGGGTGCTGAGGGAAATAGGGAAATCGGAGTATGGGAAAGCTGGGTGCTGAGGGAAAGAGCCAAGTGTCAGCATAATTATTCTGTACCCTGAGGGAGGCGGGGACAGAGGGCCCATCGAACTTTAGTTATGCCACTCTATGTATCACTATAAATTATAAACAAGCCTCTGTACACACTGTATAACCACATTGCTCTGAATCTGTGTAATCACGATAAATTACTAAGTATCCCCTATGCACACTGTATATCCTTACTGCACTGAATCTATGTAATCACTATCAATTATATACTAGTCTCTGCACACACTATATGACTACATTGAATCGAATACAGGTAATAATCATTATCAATTACAAACTAACCTTTGCACACACTATATGACCACACTGCATTGGATCTATGTATACACTGTCAATTACAATCTAACCTCTGCGCGCACTGTATGACCACACTGCGCTCATTCTATGACATCACTATCAATCACAAACTAACCCACCACACACACCGTGTGACCACATTGCACTCTCTGACATCACTATCAATCACAGGCCCAGACTGTGATACAGTTACATGTAGCAATTTCACTAATTATGCAGTGGTAATTATGGTTTAGTGTGAGTTATGGGTAACAATTATTTAGAGAGAATAAAAGGTTAAAACAATAACAGAAGCCCACTACAGCTCATCTCCTCCTTTGCTGTCTTATGTTATCAATATAACATTAGAAAATAGAGACAGACAAAAAAGATTATGCGATAAGCTGGAAAGTGTACAGAAATTACTGACTCCCAGAACACATTATGAACAGTGTTATAACCACAAAATAAACACATTCAGACAAGCGTGTAAAGCAAGAACAAGCCACCGAACATAGACAGGGCCGGCTAATATTGTATTGTCTGATCGCAAATATACTACAATCAGCTGTGCACGCTCTTATATCCCTCCCATATATTATATATAGCTTCCCAAACATAACATGCATGTATGGAAATATTCAAGGGTCAGATCTAAAGTAATTCATTGTTTATCAGGGTTACTTTACTCATGGTGCAGCATAGCAAATACAAGGGAATTTCACCAGAAATCTATCTTAATTAATAAATACTAATCATATTAGCACTCAGACGTAATCTGAAGCTTCTTACCCTCAGCGCAAAATCTGCAACAGAGCGCACACTAATTATAATACTAGGGTATTTCTGTGTGATAAGTGGACCTCCTCAGGCACCAAGACCAAGGGTGCACCCCGCAATCCCTGCATCCTTGTAGCTATAAACTGGCAAGATAACATTGGTATGTTTTCAATTTAAATGTTACCAAAATAATAATCATGGCCCATCGCTAAAAAGAATATGTCATGATCCAGGCTGGCTTTTTCCTGCTGCTGGTTACACCCAGCTCTGGCCTGGTCATGTCAGGGGTTAACTTCCCATGCCTCGTTCTGGATCCCAGGATGATATATATTGCCTTTCTACCTATGGCTCAGTGCCAGTGATATTTCTGCCTTGCAGTGTGTATACTGGTTTTGGGGAGTGTTCCTGATCTGTTCTGCCTCCCTGCTACTGTGTCCTGACTTTGATATTGATCCTCCCTTTGCAGTGACTCGACTTTCCTGGCTAGACCCTGACTGGGTGACTACTCTTTTGTCCCCTAGTGATTTACCTGTTAACATTGCTGAAGTTACTCTGCTATACTTCAGCTGCCTTTCAGTTACAGTGTTTCTTTGTCTCTCCTTCACTACTCTGCTGCCACCTAGTGGGGATTACGCTGTACTGTGTCTCACTAGCCTTTGTACAGCGTGACAGAATACCCCTGAAGACAGGATGGGATGCTATTACTGTTCATTATGGAGGGTTATTTCTCCGACAGGTAATCATGGTCATGTAGCCTTCACACTTTGGTGCTAGGTCTCCACTGCCTAATATCTTAAATGCTGTGGACACCTTTGACAGATAAAAACATGTTTTTAACATTTAGTTGTTACCTTTAGGTAATAAATTTACAAGTTTCAGTCTGTAATCTTAATGTGTTTGTTCATTTCCAGACCCCCTGATTGTTTGCAGCGTGGTACCACTTTCAGATTTTTATCTTGTTGGAGTGCCCCTCCTTGTAATACAGGCTGGATGTGAGCTCTGTGTGCATCAAGGGTGCGGCTGTATTCACTTGCATTAAAGGATCACCATTGCTACATGGTCGATTGCTCTCAGTGAGAGAAACAAAATTATCTTGTAGTTCTGATACCTTTTAATGGCTAACAAAAATAAAATAAATGATGTTACAGAGCAAGCTTTTGAGACTTCTCAGGTCTCTTCATCAGGCATGGTATAACAAAGTATCCGAAGAAACACAAGTATATACACAGAGCAGAGGCATGGTATAGTAAAAGGACATTTAAAAAACCAAACACTGAGCTAAGGCTACTTTCACACATCCGGATTTTTGCTCTGCGGCACAATACTTTTGTTTTGTTTTGCTTTTGTAACACCGGTTGCGTTTTTTTTTGCATAGACTTACATTAGTGCCGTATTGTGCCGCAGGGGCTTGCGTTCGGTCCGGTTTTTGCCGCATGCGGCAGATTTAGCCGATGCCGCGGCCGGATCGAACGTTCCCTGCAACGTTTTTTGCTCCGGCAAAAAACACCGCATCGCGCCGCATCCGGCCACTGCGGCGCATTTTTCAATGCATACCTATGGAGGCCGGATGCAGCGCGATGCGGAAAAAACCGCATCCGCTCGCCGCATGCGTTTTTTTCCACTGCGCATGCTCAGTAGCATGCCGCAACCGGAAAAAACCGGACGGGCCGCATGTAAAAACTTATGCAAAGGATGCGGTCTTTTCGCCGCATCCGTTGCATAGTTTTCACAGCCGGATTGAGCCGCAGTGCTCAAATCGGATGTGTGAAAGTAGCCTTAGAGAGAGAATCCATCCTTAGCTTAGATTAGTGGTGGGAAAGTTTTACTGCACTTATCTCCTTTCCATTTGCTTTCCTCCTTGTTTATAGTTTTTCTGCTCTCCATAAAACTTTGATTCCTTCCACACTCTGCTGTAGAGCTGTATACACCAAACCTCTCCCTCATGATATCTCTAAGGGGCACTTTGCACACTACGACATCGCAGGTGCGATGTCGGTGGGGTCAAATTGAAAGTGACGCACATCCGGCGTCGCAGTCGATATCGTAGTGTGTAAAGCCTTTTTGATACGATTAATGAGCGCAAAATCGTCGTAATCGTATCATTGGTGTAGCGTCGGTCATTTCCATAATTTGGAAATGACCGATGTTACGATGTTGTTCCTCGTTCCTGCGGCAGCACACATCGCTATGTGTGAAGCCGCAGGAGCGAGGAACATCTCGTCCCGCTCATCTCCGCCCCTCCACTTCTATTGGCCGCCTGCCGTGTGACGCCGCACAACCTGCCCCCTTAATAAGGAGGCGGTTCGCCGGCCAGAGCGACGTCGCAGGGCAGGTGAGTGCATGTAAAGCTGGCGTAGCGATAATGTTCGCTACGCCAGCTATCACCATGATATCACAGCTGCGACGGGGACTATAGCACTCGGCATCGCAAGCATCGGCTTGCGATGTCGTAGTGTGCAAAGTGCTCCTTACTCAGAGAAGGGAGAGGGAACAGAGAGAAACATCAGGAGCTCTGATGGAATTGGAACAGTTTTTACAGAGTAGTCAGCTAGATAAAGGCCTTATAGACTATCTCCAGGAGCAAAGTGATTGACATTATTTTAATGAACATTATTTTGAAAGTTGCTTTACTTTGCATATAGGAAGCAAATAAGCGCAAAAAAACCCTGTGAAGGTATACACAGACTTTAACAACTTTTATCAGATCCATCCTTCACCCAATAGCATGGTGTTGCTGGTGATACTACAAGCACCACAATACTAACTCAAAGAAGGTATAGGCACAGCTGATACAGTTTGCTGCAGTCGAGCAGGTCTAGACCGAGATCAAGTAATGAAGACTCCCTGTGTGTTGGTGTTGCTCAATCCAGATTCAGACGCTTCAAAGTAATTCAGTGTGGAAGAAATTAATGGATGGCACTCACCATTCATTGCAGTATTTAATAGTTTTCAAAACATCATACAAGCAGAGGAAAGGGGGGAATGGGGCACACGTGGACTACAGCTGTTCCGTGCACAAGCAGGCCAGGACCTGTTGAAAAGCTACTTGTGCACGAAATGGCCATAGTCCACATGTGCCCCATCCCCCCTTCTTCCGCTTGTATGATGTTTTGAAGATTATTAAATACTGCAACAAATGGTGAGTGCCATCTTTTCATTTTTTCCACACTGGAGCACCACTATACTATGCCAGGACTAGAGATGAGCGGACCTGTGGAAGTTCAGGTCAGCGGGTGCATCCTGACTTTAGATAAAATTCAGTTTAGGCCCCAGACTTGACCTGAACCCAGGTGGAAGTCACTAATTGGGCAGTTCGGGTCTCTGCCCACATGTTGCCAGCAATAAACAGGTCACTTTAGGGCAGGTGGGCAAGGTTTGTGGCTTGCAAAGGGCAGAGCACTGAGCAGACCAGAGCACAGTGATGCTCACTGGAGTGGTTTGCATACGTAAGGCACCCAATCTCTAAACTCAAAATCTGGGGTTTTTTTTTGTAAAGTCTCAAGTTCAGCACAAACACCGAAAACCGAACCTTGGGATCACTCTATCCAAGACTATATCTCTAGCCAAGACTATTATATCACTATGTAATGCTACCACAATATGATTCAGTTACATGGTCATACATTTTGTACAAGCTTACATATACAGAGTTCCATCAAAAATATTGCTCCAGGACCCTGTCTTCTAGGTTTGCGTCCATCTACAGAGTAATGACATTAAGTTGGCAAAATTCATAAAAGAAATTTCTAAAAGCTCAATCAAGGAAGCCAAAGATATTGTGATATCTCAAAGCAAAAATATAAGTATCCAAAATCAATGGTACTTCATCTATCATGACCTAAGGATATTATGAATTAGCGAACGTCAAGAAGGCTTCTGCAGTAGAGTAATACACTTGGAGATGAATTCAGGAGCACTCAAAATGAAGGAACAATCTATGCCATAAATTCAGGTGAGAGCATCAGAGACCTTCATAAAATCAAGTATACTTATTTGGACTATTTCCAAACTCCTGGAGAATTATTGAATATCCATGGCCAGAGTCAGCAAGAAAGATGGCACATAAATCCCACAATTACAACCCATCTATATTTCATCTTCTTCTTCAGAATTAGAATGGCGCTTCCTATGCCAGGCTGCATGTATATGCGATATGAGCGAGCGACACTTTGATCTTTTAAGTTCTGTGTGATGGAAATGGACTTTGGTCCTTTCTCTTATTCTTTTACCAACTGAGGTAGAAAATGCAAAGATGAAACTGGTAATTAAAACAGTGTGTTCCCTTCCAACTAGCACAATATCTCAAGGATTGAACTTCTAACCTGACATAAATATATTGCATATTGTAACCTGTTCCTCCTGATTATTAACCTTCAGCATGGCAACCCATAAATCATCACTGAAACAGCTGGCGTTCAGCATTGCCCCAAAGGTGTATGATTATGATCGTTTTATATATATCTTGCTATGCAGACATGAAAAATGCATTGAAGAGTGCGATACTCTAGGACTTATTGTAATGAATTTTTACTAAAACATAGATCATGCTTAAAACTGGTGTCCTCTGATTATAATTCAGCCATTTATATTTCCCCGAATTACCTTGTCTAGCTCCACTGGATTTTCTCTGTAGTAGGCAAAAACCATGATTGCAGTGGTCAGCTATGGGCATCAGAGAATTTAATTGATTCTGGTTTGGGGATTATTTAAACAGATTTCTACATTTAGAAGAGAAATTGAAGGGTGCACATACTTTCTGTGCCAGGGAAACATTGGTTTCTACCCCTGACCCATCTAATTTTACTAAACTTTTGTTAATAATGCCAGGTCCCTATATCTTAAATCAATCAAGCACTCCAACAAAATCACTGTCATATGCTGTCCGGATCCGCCCTCGCAGATTACAGCAACTACGTCGGACCCTGTTCACATTACAGAGCCCGACCGGAAATGTGGTTTCTCTTAAATTGCTCAGCTCTGCTGGGTGTTGGCTGAGTTGTTACCAATGTTCCCAGCCGTACAAGAGTTAATCCTTTTTTGAGCAGTGAACTACTCCTCTATGAGTCAGGTTGCTGATTACCATCCACAGCTGGTCTCTCCCTATTTAAGGCTGGGAGGTTTGTAAGGAGACCGTCGAAGATAGCACCTGCTCAAGCTCTTGCGAAAATCCGGTGTCTTTGCCGATCCTCTTTGAGTGACCTCAGTTCAGCTGCTTGTGTGTTGTGGAAGTTTCCCTTGGTGTGCCTTACTTCGTCCCTTATATTTTATTTCTTCCTGTGCCTTTATTGTCTTCCCTTTATGTTTGTTTGCAGAGTGAGCGAGTTTCTGTTTGACCCCCTGTCTTGTGTCTTTTGGGAGGAGGAGTTATTTCGGTGTGTCCTGCCCTCCCCGGGGTGAGAGGTACAGGGGAGTTAGGTCAGGGACTGGTGAGGAGACAGGGACATGCTGGAGGCCCAGACCTCACTACCCTTAAGTGGATTCCTAGGATAAGGGTCAGTGCAGGGATCCCAGTCTGAGAGCCAGTTCATGTCTCCCCTGCTATCCTAGCCCACCTGTGACACTCACCTCCAGAACATTGGGCCGTTATTTGCTTTTTTCACTAATTTCTTTTTGTGTCTAAGATTTTTGTTAATTAAGACTTTTCTTTAACTTCTCAAAACATTTTACAATAAATCATTCTTTAAAAACTATCATCTATATACACTTACGTATGAGGCTAATGCTTCCTTTAGGTAAATATAACATATAGTCAAACATGTGGTAGATAATAGGCTTGTCTCAGGATCTCCTTATAATTTGTTTTTTCTTTACGATTGACATGGGAAAGCTCTTGGCATATACATTGAACATATTTATAGGCCTCTATTGATCAAGGGTGGCGTTCTTTAAGACTCCATTAGGATTGTATAAGTCAGCATATCTGTTTATTTCACTGTTTAAAAAAAAACAGATTTTTTTGTAGCTCGCTTCTATGTGGATTAAGCAA
Source organism: Anomaloglossus baeobatrachus (assembly GCF_048569485.1). Taxonomy (NCBI): domain Eukaryota; kingdom Metazoa; phylum Chordata; class Amphibia; order Anura; family Aromobatidae; genus Anomaloglossus; species Anomaloglossus baeobatrachus. The sequence goes on from NC_134358.1 coordinate 128,005,671, forward strand.
AACTGTAGATCATTTTTCTGAATTGTAAAAGGCCTTCAAAAGGCTACTAAAAATACTTACACTCACCTTACTGGTTACCCATCCAACCATTCTGCTACTCAACATCACCGTTCCAGTTCTCGTCGCATCTCCTTGTCCCCTCTGCAAGCACTGAAATCCCTCATCAGAATCAGAAGTCCTGGCTTAGCGTGACAGGCCTGAGACAAGGTTACGGCGTACATCAAAACATAGTCACCTTTTTGCGCCTCTTCAGAACCCTCCTGGCCTCATCAGAGGCAGAATTTCAGGTATAGCATGAGAGGCTTGGGGATTTGTGCGCTCAGAGCGGTGATAAGAGAATTTGACGAGGACAGGACAGGTGACTGGAGCGGAGAATAATTTATCTGCGAATATAATTTCCCAGCAAAATCCACGCGAACAGTAAAATTTTAATATTTTTATACAACCTCAATTCCAAAATAATTAGTATTCTATGTTAAAAAAAATACAAAATTACAATGCAATGATTTTGAAATCTCTATATTTTATTCATAGCAGAACATAGATCATATGAGGAGAAAGCTAGACATTTTTTTCCATTTTATTTGAAAAAAATAAAAAACATTCCAACTTTTTGGGAACTGGGGCTGTAGAGCAATTCCCAAAAAGCAAGAATCCCCAGTTAATGTGTCACTAATACTGGAGTCACATTATTGGATAGGGGATATCAATAATGATATATTACTATAATGTTCCAGACCATAAAGCAGTGCTAATAGAAATGTGTTGGTTGCCAGCTGTGGTGTTAAATGCCATAGGGAACAGTAAAAGCAGATTATTTGCTTTGAATTATATGTAATTTAGGGGTAATGTGACCCAGGTGTGCATTGTCTTTTCTAAGGATATTATAAAGTTTTTGTGACCAGACATAACTAGACCAGTTTCCCATATCGAACTTTCAAAGTAGGAGTACAGACCACAATGTGTAGACCGGCTGTGAATCTCCTTTCCCAAACACAATAGCCTCATATAGTGTATCACAAAAGTGAGTACACCCCTCACATTATTGTAAATATTTTATTATATATCTTCATGGAACAACACTGACGATATGACACTTTGAAACAATTTAAAGTAATCAGTGTACAGCTTGTATAACAGTGTAAATTTAGTGTGCCCTCTAAATAACTCAACACACGTCCATTAAACTCAAATCCACTGGCAACAAACATGAGAACATCCATAAGTGAAAATGGACCAGTGTCCAATTAGCCATTTTCCCTCCCCGGTGTCATGTGACTCGTTAACATTACAAAGTCTCAGATGTTAATGGTGCAAGGGTATGTTCAATTTGTTGTTGTGACTCACTTACTCTCACACTGGTCACTGAAAGCTCAACATGGCACCTCTCATGGCAAAGAATTCTCTGAGAATCTGAAAAAAAATTGTTGCTCTACATGAAGATGGCCTAGGCTATAAGAATATTGCCAAAACCCTGAAACCGAGCTGCAGCACGGTGGCCAATACCATACAGCAGTTTAACAAGACAGAACAGGCCTTGACATCTTCAAGCAAAAACGTTGAGTGCATGTGCTCAGTGTCATATCAGTGACTGGCTGTCCAGCTCTCAAAAAAAATCTAAAACCAGTTTAAAAAAATATTATAATAATAAAAATTAATTATACTAACCTTATCAATCCCCTGCTCCTTCTGGTTCTGGTTCCCGCTGGTTTCTACTATACCCCAGTTGATGGTTAGCCAATCACTGGCTGGTTGCAATAGTCATGTGACTAGACAGCCCGTATCAGCTGCAGGGAAGTACCGTGACCAGCAGGGACCTGCAATGTGTTGACTACCACAGTGGGGAGGATGACTTCTTTTATTTTCCTATCATTCTAAGTTATTTTCAAATTTTAAATCTTAATGACTGAACAAATTTAATGTGTGTAGTGTAATAATAATGATGTAGACCAAAACCATTTTTGTACACTTTCTATTCTAAAATTACATTTCAGGAATTTCCTCAGTGGTAGGTTCATACATACTGTGCTCTTGGCTGAGCACTGCATCAAGGTTTCCATCGCAATCCCTGAAAAACGGGATTCCAACAGGAACACCCCGACGTCACCATTCTCTATTATGAGGCCGACTGAGTTATTTTAGACCCTATCTTTTCTCCATCATGACTGTTTGTCTTTTGCAGACAGACACAAAATAATAATCTGCATCATTTTTGTGCACGTCTGAAAAAGATGAACACAGTCAAGATGGAGACCTGATAGTGTCCAAAGTGACTACACCAGCCTCATAATAGTGAATGGCTTCACCAGGGCTCTGTAGGAGTTTCTATCGGAATCTTGTTTTTTGAGGATTCCGACAAAAAGCAGATACAATGCTCAGCACAGAGCACGATATACGTGTGAACTTAGTTTCAGTACTTTCGTAAGGCAGCTCATTCCTGTGCAGAGGCCGTGGTTTGGTTGTACACCTATACTGTGTATATTTAAAGACTGTTAGGTTGCTGGGATGAGAACATAGGATTAAGGCGGGCTTTACACGCTGCGACATCGCTAGCAATTGCTAGCGATGTCGAGCGCGATAGCACCCCCGTCGTACGTGCGATATCTGGTGCTTGCTGCCGTAGCGAACATTATCACTACGGCAACTTCACACGCACATACCTGGTCGACAACATCTCTGTGACTGCCAAACAATCCCTCCTTCAAGGGGGAGGTGCGTTCGGCGTCACAGCGACGTCACCGCGACGTCACTAAGCGGCCGGCCAATAGAAGCGGAGGGACGGAGATGAGCGGGACATAACATCCTGCCCACCTCCTTCATTCCGCACTGCAAGGTGGACACAGGTAAGGAGATGTTTGTCGTTTCTGCGGTTTCACACACAGCAATGTGTGGTGCTGCAGGAACGACAAACAACATCGTATCTGCAGCAGTAACGACATTATGGAAATGAAAGACGTGACACAGATCAGCTATTTTTTTACGCCTTTGCGCTCGTTCATCGTCGCACCTAGGATATACACATTGCGATGTCGCTACCGGTGCCGGATGTGCGTCACTAACGACGTGACCCCGACGATATATCAGTAGCGATGTCGCAACGTATAAAGCCTGCCTAATACTAGTTCATAAGATGGAAAATGTTACAGCTTAGTCTGTTACGTGGGAGTATAGAGAAAAGTAAAGAGACTGAAATTGATAAAGAAAATATGTTATCAGTATTTTGTTAGTATTTGGATGCCAAAACCTCTCTCCTATTTGATAACATATGAACACAAGGCCAAGCTAAGCAGCCATTTGTATGGTGAGTAGAGATAGATCTGATTACTGAATCAGTTAACGTCTGTCTATGGCCAGAGATAGTCTATATGTTTCGAAAAAAAATTCTTTCTAGCCTCCCCCAACCCCATTGGAGAACAGCCATATTGGTTTATCATCGATAAAGGGGAGCATTAATTTCTAGCATAGGTAAGGTGCACAATTGAAGTTGTTCATCACAAAAGTATATTCTATAAATGTAATTGCTTTGGATCACCATAGGTTACCTGTTCCCAGCATTTCTTTAATATTTGTCATAATTTGTCCACCATAGAAAATGTTTTGTTTTATGAGTTCCCCCTAAATAGGAATAGTTTAATTTACATCAAAATTGCGGGAGAAAAGCGGATCGATTTGTGCAACATGCATGAACATTGTAAATCTTCCTTTCACGTATACAGGAAATTGCATAGAAATTGAGGTTAAGGTCACCCCAGGCTTGGCAGATTAATGTATCACAAATGAGAAAGGAACGTATTTTCATCAACTTGATAATAATTCTGAATTATATAGCTCCACCCAACACAATACTGTTTTGTGGAAGTAAGACTCTAAACTATTTGGTATATTACATTTCAAGGGTTTCCCTATTAACCTGCTTAAGTGTGGATAATATAATAATAATTTTTATTTATATAGTGCCAATATATTCCGCAGCACTTTACAATTCGGAGGGTAATTGTACAGACTATAAAGACATTACAGAGTAACACATAATTCAACAGATACCAAGATGAGGTTCCTACTCACAGTTACAATGATTGAGGAAATAGGGGAGACACAAAAGGTAAATGGTAAAAAGTGCTTGTCATCTATGGTCCAGCCATCAAAATAATAAATAGGGGATTCACATATTGCTGCATGAACCGGTCACCAACCAATATCTTTACAAGTACAGACTGCTATTAAATGCATGAAGGGTGTGTAAACAGAAGGACCAGTTTTGGAAAAAAACGAGAACAGATAGGTGAGGTGAGGCAATAGGCCAGTGTCGCGGAGACTCCCGGGGGAGGGGGATCACACTTATATCCCAACGCTGTCTCCAATTTGTCAAACAGCAATCCAGTGCCTTCAATCGTCAGGACAATAGGCAATTGAGCGTAATGGCAGCTTTCACTACTAGGCCTATTAATGAGGAACTGATAGTGAACACATAGTATATACACAACTGCTACCAGCTCATAGCATATATATATATATATATATATATATATATATATATATAATATACACAGTATAAATATATATATATATATGTATATATATATATATATATATATATATATACACATATATATATATATATATATATATATATATATATATATGTGTGTGTGTGTACAGTCACTACCAACTCCACGATGGCAAAAATAGCTACTACTACCTGCAGAGCCATATCCAGGGGGGGTTGATGGGGCATCTGCCCCGGCTGCAACTACAGTTGGGCCGCCCGATACGGCGCTGTGAGAGTCTCCCAGGCGGCTGTGTTTTGCCACCCCCCTCCCGAAGTGGGAGCAAGCCATTTTCTGAGCCGGCTGTCAAGCTGACAGACCAGACTCAGAGAAAGTTTGGTGCACCAGGTCCCACTGATCAATTGTCCTTGTATCTTTCAGACTCGTGGACAATTGAAGCGATGACGGCCGAACCTGACTTCTGGGTCAACGATGTCTGTAGTGTGGTCAGGTCAACTGATCACACTGCTGACATCACTTTTCAGCTCCGCATAGGCGTCGGACAACACTGGTGATAAGTGCTCCAGTGGAGTTGAAGATACCGAAAAGGAACAGTGTGGGGTGAGAGGGGGGAGGAGTATCTATGGAGACAGTATGGGAGAGAAAGGGTGAGGAGGGGGAATTATCTGTGAATCTATGGATACAGTATGGGAGAGAGAATGGGGGGAAGTATCTATGGACACAGTGTGAAGAGAGAGGAGGGGGAGGGGGGAGTTTCTATGGACAAAGTATGGGGGAGAGGATGGGGAGGAGGAATTATTGATGGATACAGTGTGGGGAGAGAGGCTGGGGAGGGGGAAGTATCTATGGACATAGTGTGAGTGGAGAGAGGATGAACACAGTATGAGGGATGGGGTGGGGGAATAATTATGGACACAGTATGAGGGGAGAGGGTGGGGAGGGGGGAGTATCTATGGAGACAGTGTTGGGAGAGAGAAAGGGGAGGGGGACGTATCTATGGACACAGTATGGTGTGAGAGAGGATGGGGTTGCAGGAACTATCTATGGACACAGTATGGGGGAGAGAGGATGGGAGAGGGAAGTATCTATGGACATAGAATGGGGAGAGAGGATTTGTAGGGGGAAGTACCTACAGACACATTATGCGGAGAGAGGGTTAGGGGTGATGTATGGGTAGAGAGGGTGAGGGGTGATGTATATAGAAATAGTATAGTGAGTGAGGGTAAGGAGTAATGTATACAGACATAGTAGGAGGAGCGAGGGTGAGGGGGGAATGTATATGCAGATTGTATGTTGAGCGATTGAGGGAATTGGGGGCAAATTTGAGGACACGGTATGAGGAGAAAGTGGGCAGGATTGGTGCGGACACAGTATGGGGAGTGAGAAGAGAGTATGGGATGAGAAAAATGTGAGGTGGCACAGAATAGAGACTGGGTAGTGGGGGCAGTATGGAGAGGGAGTAGCATGATGGGACAGTGTGAGCCCATACAGGGGGAGTGTGATGAGGGGGCATAGTATGAAGACTGACCAATATAAGGGGACACAGTGTAAGAGGACAGTGTGAAGAAGGAGCTCAGTATGGAAAGGAGAGGGCAATGTGGAGGGCATGTACCATAAGGACAGTTTGTGCACAGAACACAATGAGGTGCATTTATTTATTCTGGGGCACAGCATAGTGCAGATATTTTTATATAGGAGTATTGTAATCATTCTGCTATTTTAAAGGGTATCGTGCCAGAATGTGCTGCTGAAGAACGGAGAGGATGGAAGTCTGCAGAGACGAGCAGTGAATGTGAAACGTAATCATGACAAATGGACAAGATAAAGAAAAGAAAGAAACTATTCCGATGAGAGACAATGTCATCTATAAGATAGCTGAATGTAAATGTTTATTTGTGATACTATTACTAATTCTCATCATTAGACCTTGGTCGACTTGTGCATAATTTCCGATGTGAGAACATCGAATGCTATATGCTTATGACCCTCGGCTCAGGCTCTGCTGCCAGCGTGAGCCAATTGTCATGCGACTGTGATCCAATCTTGCGATTGGATCAAAGCTGCGGAGATTATGATTGTGATATTTGATAAGTCATTGATGTGTATTGATATTTCATGTTGATATGATTACGTTATGATACATGAACCAAAGAGGATCAAAAAATGCAGAAACCCAAAAAAGTAAAAAGAGTGGCTGGAACCTTAACAGACTGCAGACCTAATACTGACATACAACTAGAAGTAGCCGTGGGACAAGCCTACGATGATCTAGTCGTTTCGACACAGCCGGAGAACTAAATATTCTTACAGATAGAAATATAAGAAAACCTAATCTTCCTCGGAGCAATCCCCAAAGATATAGATAGCCCCCCACATGTAAAGACTACGGTGATATAGGAAAATACAATACAAAGCTAGAAAAACAGGTTTAGCAAAGGTGAGGTCCAAACTATCTTTATAGGAAAGGATAAGAAGGAATACTGTCTACAACCGTAAATACCCTAATAAATACCAGCACGTCTGATATGGAAAAACCCTCAGACCAAACGGCCTCTCCCCCACTATATCAGCACTCTGATGTTACTGGGATCCAAAAACACTAATATAGATGAGGGACTGAATTAATACCAAGCATGACAAAACACAATACATTGCAGAATCATGCAGCTGGGTATACAGACACTCCCAGCAGGGAATGATCCAATTCCACCAGGAACTCCACACAGGCAAAATAGGAATCAAGCATTAGTATTAAAGCAGAAAAAACAACAAGAAAGTGAAAACAATAAGCAAAGGTACAAGAACAACTTATCTGAGAGGAGTTCTGGTAGAGAGCAGGGATGGTTTCAGAATGTCCTTAACACACAGGATATCAATTGAGCACCGGCAAGTAACAGGAGAAAAGAACTGAGCTATATAGCCCAATCTGAGAGACCTGATTGCCAGTCATTCACAGGTGTCTGGCTTTCATTCCACAAATCAACTGCACCGCCATCACTGACCACAAGAGGAAGCTCCAAACTAGAAAATGTATTCACAACCGGGAGCACTTTCTCCCTCTCCTCCCTGGCTTGTCTCTGCGTACATCGCACTGCACTCTGATGACATCCAAGTGCAAAGCGATGTTTCACACTCTCCCAAAGACTTGTATGGGTACATGTGAGCCGAGACTCACCCCCAAAGCCAGCATGCTGCAATTCTTTTCTTATGCCGATATGGCATGAGAAATCAATCGCAGATGGACACTGCTCCAAATTTTACACTGCTGCAAGTGCAATCCGATGTTTTATTGGATTGCAGTTGTCCATGCAAAACGCAAGTGGAACCGAGGCCTTACTGTGGTTTCTGTATGGTCCACAGTCTTATGATGACTGATAACTGCCAAGTATTTCTTTACCATTGTTAAAGGGAATCTGTCATGAGGTTTTTGCTACTCCATCTTAGAGCAGCATAATGTAGAGACAGAGATTCCAGCGATGCGTCACTTACTAATCTGTTTGTTGTCATTTTGATAAAATCATGTATTTCTCTGATGCAGATCTAGCAGTTATGCAGAGCTCATGAATATGCTGGACAACCTGGTAGCACAACAAGTAGTCATGTAATGATAATTTACTGCTGATTAAACAGTGATTTTATCAAAACTACACTCAGCAGCTTAGTAAGTGACACACCGCTGGAATCAGGATCTCTGCCCCTACGTTATGCTGCTCTCAGATTAGGTGTTAAAAACCTGGTCACAGATTCTCTTTTATGGATGTACTGGAAGTTGTAGGTTCATGCAATACAAATGTATATGGGTCTGACCTAACATTACAGTTGATGTACCATGTACTGCTTGTGGTTCTGATTATGTATTTCTGTACTCATGAGGGTTTTGATGCTGTGTTTTATGGAAGTATTCCTGTACAGCTTGTGGTTCTAGTGATGAGTTTCTGTATTTCTGGTGCTTGTGATGCTGTATTTCTGTACTGAAAGGGTTTCTAATTATGTATTTCTGTACCTATGGTGGTTCTGATGCTTTTATTAGTTCCAATCCTATACACAAGTAACAATTCATAAATTGTAAAATTACTTTAACATTGATGACCTATCTTTAGAATAGGTCATCAATGTCTGATCTGCCAGGGTCCGGTTAACTGTTCTTGGTGCAGGTGGACGGAAATGCTTATTTACAGATCTGCAGCCGTCTTCTGATAGTGTCCGCGGCTGGGTACTGCACATCCGCCTTATTGATTTGAATGGGAGGTGGATGTGCAGTAACCAGCTGCTGTGACTCTCAGAACACGGAGCAGATCCAGAACTGAGCACTTCCAGCCACCTTGAGCCACCAGCGCCTAGAACAGGCGATTGATGGAGGTGCCAGTGCCGGATCCCAGCCGATCAAAGATTGATGACCTATCCTAAAGATAGGCCATCAATGTTAAAGTAATGGACAACCTTTTCAATAAAGTATTGTGCTGTCTGACAAGTTAAAGGTTACTATGCTTTTATTTATGTTAGGCGCATTAAAGGGGTTGCCCAAGTTTGTGATGAGTCTGCAGTCACTCTATGTGACTGCAGATTTCTGTACTCTGACAGCACGCATACTGCACACTGTTAGAATTCTCTGGTGCCGGCAGTGAGAATGTGAGGTTACGAAACCGTAAGGATGCAATTTACATATATGTGGTGTTGTGCCGACTAGACATGCATGGCCTCGCTCAATGAAAATGAATTGAGTGAGGCCTGAGATGTCAGATCAGGATGTGACCAGAAATATACAAATCTCATACTTGCGCTCACATGACTGTCCACTCTCGCCACTGGCATTGGAGAATTCTAAAAGTGTGCAGAGCATGCATTGTGAGAATTCAGTAGCCCACGGTCACCTAGAGTCACTGCAGACTTTTATCTCAAACCTGGACAAGCCCTTTAGGGTATGTGCACACGTTGCTTTCTTTTCAGCGCGGAAAAAAACGCACCCTCTGGCAGAGGGGAGAATTGTAAACAATGCTTTTTTGAGAAAAAGGCATCGAAAACGCATGCGTTTTTCATGCGTTTTTTATGCGTTTTTCATGCGTTTTTTTAGGTGCGTTTTTTAAGACTTGTCAGTGTTAATAAAGTTGGTTGAACACAGACCTTTGGAAAAAAAAACCTGTGATGTCATTTCCTTCTCCACATTCTGTTTGGATAAATGGGAGGGCTTGGAATGGAAGGAGCACCATTTGAATTTTGGAAAAGTTGAAATAAACTTCGCGCACCATGTCACATTAGCAGAGCCCCTTGGGTACCTATACGTCAGAAAACCCCCACAAGTGACCCCATTTTGGAATCTGCACCCCTCAAGGATTTTATTCAGGAGTATATTAAGCATTTTGAATCCACAGCTACTTCACCCAAAATGTTGCTGTAGCAACAATATTCTCACTTTTAGGCCCGTTTCACACGTCAGTGAAAAACAGTGACATTTTTCACTGGCGTGTAAAACATGCACATGTCCCTCCGTGTGCCGTGAATCACGGCACACATGGGTTGTCTAAGTGCAATCCGGGCTCCGTTCTCCGTGGCCCGTGATTGCACTTAGAGATTAACTCACCTGTGCCCGCTCCCGCTCTCCATGGTGCTGATCGCTCCCGCGGTGCAGCATCCGGCTGGCGCTGACCCCCGCAGCAGCTGCTTCCGGGTCGGCTGTGTCGCACATCATGAATATGCGCGACAATAATGAGCCGGCTCAGAAGCAGCAAGCAGAACGGGCTGCAGAGGACATCGCTGGACGCCGGGTGAGTAAAAATGATTTTTATTTTAAAAGCACTTTTTTTCTGGCACGTGTTTCACGGACCACACCACTGCATGGTCCGTGGAACATCAGTGATGCCAGAAAAAAATGGACATGTCTCCGTGCGGCAACCACGCACACGCGGGTACAACGCACGGAGACACGTGCAGTGAAAAATCACTGATGTGTGAGCAGACCCATTCATTATAATGGGTCTGCGTATGTCAGTGATTCTGGTTTAAAAAAAAGCACAAACGTTCCAGAATCACTGACGTGTGAAACAGGCCTAAGGCTTTGTGGCCATGATCCAGCGACACGGCGTCCAGTACACAGTGTCAGCCTTCCTGCAGAGATGTGAGTGTTGTCCACGGGAGAACGCAGCTGGCCATGCCCACGATTTGGGTTCAGGCTGCTGTGGAGCTCTATGCTACCTGCAGAGAACACTCGTCTCCGCAGCATAAATTGACATGCTGAGGCTCGGGAAGCTGCGCCACCGGTCAGTTTATGCTGCGGAGAAAAGAAGCACAGTGGGCATGAGATTTCTAAAAATCCTGCCACTGTGCTTCTACTGCACAATGCAGCGTTATGGACGCAGGGAAAACAATCTGCGCCCAAAACGCTGCAAACCCTGATTGTGGACATCCAGCCTAAAAAGCGTCAATGGAGGTCAAATATATATACAACGTCCCACCCCCCCCTGCATATTATAAGCTGGCACCTTTAGTACCTTTCATGTGGCACTAAAGGGTGCCTAGCCTAGTTTTTATCACAAAAACAAAAAAAAAAATGGCGTGGGGTCCCCCCTATTTTTGTTAGCCAGTCAGGGTAAAGCAGACAGCTGTAGCCTGCAAACCACAGCTGGCAGCTTCATCTTGGCTGGTGATCAATTTGGAGGGCTCCCCAGGTTTTTTTTTTTTTATTTATAAATAAAAATAATAAAAAAAAAATAACATGGGGTCCCCCTAAATTAGATCACCAGCCAAGGTGAAGCTGACAGCTAAGGTCTGGTATTCTCAGGGTGGGAAGAGCCATGGTTATTGGACTCTTCCCAGCCTAAAAATAGCAGGCCACAGCCGCCCCAGAAGTGGCGCATCCATTAGATGCGCCAATCCTGGCGCTTCGCCCCAACTCATCCCGCGCCCTGGTGCGTTGGCTAACGGGGTAATAAATGGGGTTGATACCAGATGTGTAATGTCACCTGGCATCAAGCCCAGCAATTAGTGATGTCACGGCGTCTATCAGACACCCGACATAACTAATTGACAGTAAACAAAAGCAAAAAAAGACAACAAAAAAAATGTTATTAGAAAAAACACTCCCCAAATCATTCCCTTGTTCTCCAATTTAATAAAAAAAATGGGTCCGCAGAAATCCATTTGGATGTCCCACGTCGCCTCTGGACCTTCTAGAATATGGGGGCACGTTCAGGGAACGTATCCCCCATTTTCTAGGAGGGCAGACCCTCCATGTGAGGAGAGTGGGTGCAAAAATCTGCACCCACTCTCCCCGGGTCACAGCTGCAGAGTGCCGAGCAGCCAGCACAGCTCTCTGAACACAGTGCTGGCTGTCAGCTGCTCTGCACATGTGACCGGCCGGCGTCTGCTGTGAAGGAGGAGGGAGCCGCGGGGGATCAGCGCTGCGACCGGACAGGTATGTATGACACCGGGGGAAATTGGGGTGAACGGGCAGGGCCTGCATTTTTCTGTCGCATGTCTCAAGGTACATGCGACAGATACATAGGAGCAGGGCGGCCGGTGCGCTACTGTGCGCGCGGCCATGTTGGATTTTCGGGAGGGGGGTCGGGGGTCGGGGCGGGCACTTTGGCGACACCGGGGGCTTTGCCAGGAAGTGAGGTCAACAGGAAACCTCTTGACCTCACTTCCAGGTAAATGCCTGCGTTCTGGCGTGCCGACAAAGGCCGCGGACCGCAACAAAAAAGCAGGTCCATGCGGTGTAGCTGCGTTCTGACCCCACATCATTGATTTCAATGGGGGAGAGAACGCAGCCACAACGCACAAAAGAAGTGACATGCTGCTTTTCTTTCCGCACCGATTTTTGGCATCCAAAACGCTGCGGAAAGAAACGCAGCGTGTGCACTGATTTTTCAGCTTTCCCATACACTTTGCTGGGAAAGCTGAACGCATGCAATTTGCCACTGAAACGCTGCGGTTCAAAACGCAGCGTTTCCGCGGTAAAAAACGCAACGTGTGTTAATTAGAAAATTATGCAGTGTAGTATGCCCAGTTCTAACAGTGTATAATATACTCCCTGTGAGGATTCAGCTCTGCTTACGGGTTCCAGCAGTCACCACATGGCTCCTCCACTCGTATGTGATTTTCATACTTCCATGTGACAACTGGCTTTTCTTCATACATTTCTCATTGAACATTGAGAGAATTATTAAAAGCAGCTCGTCATCACGTGACTGTAAGTGTGCAAATTATATATGAATGATTGGTCACATGACGGCCAAACAAAGCAATTGGTGGGTGGGGGCACCAAACTAAATTCTTGTTCCGGGTGCTGGAAAGTCTAGATACATGTCTGAAATCGCTATACCCAGTGTACACCTCTATGTTTCCTATGGGCACCGGTAGACTTATCTAACTGTAGAACTACAACTTCCAGACTGCTATGATTTCATCGCTAAGTATCCTGTCTGGTCCACCAATGTGTTGTCCCCACTGGGAACAGCTGCTGACTGATCATGACCCTCCGGTATCAGCCGCTCACCTGATCATCAGATCGGGAGGCCACTCTGTTTTAATCACTAGTTCATAGAGGTTTTCTTCCCTTTTCCTGCTAACTGCCATGTCCATATGCTCCACCATCTTTACCACTGGAAAGTTAAATAACAGCGCAGGAGCTTAGTCGTGGCTAGAACGATGATAATGTTGCAGGACGGGGTGGAGCGCTGTGGAATTAATAGCGCGATATAAAGGAATAAGTATTATTATTATTATTATGCTTTATGCTCAGACACAATGGAGGAGACCTCCCGGCTCCCTGATGGATTCCACTCCAGGGCTTGTTTGTACCTCAGGAACCTCTCTGCAGAACTAACTGTCTCTATACTGAACATAAACCTTCCCTTTCTCTAATACGTATTTGCTAACATTCCTACTTATTCTTATGCTTTACATTATATGGTTATGTGGAGGCATATCTAGTGGGGCATGTGTCTCGGGTGTAGCTTTCAGGGGGGCTTTGTCGGCCACCTGATGCGGTGCTCTGAAAGTTTCCCATGCGGCTGCGTTTTGCCGCCTCCCATAGTGGGAACCGGTCATTCTCTGAGCCAGCTGTCAAGCTGACAGCCAGACTCAGAGAAAGTGTGGCACCACAGGTCCCACTGATCAATTGTCCTCATATTTTTCAGACGCAAGGACAATTGAAGTGGTGACCAACGGCGCTGACGTCCAGAAGAGAGTGACGTCTGTAGTATGATCAGGTCAGCTGATCACACTGCTGACGTCACTCTTCAGCACCGCATAGGCAGCAAACAATGCTGGTAATAAGTGCTCCAGTGGAGCTGAAAAAACTGAAGAGGAAAAGCATGGGTTGAGGGTTGAGGGGGGGGGAAGTATCTATGGACAGTGTTTGGGACGAGAGGATGGGGAAGGGGAAGTATCTATGAACACAGTGTGGGAATAGAGAGTGAGGAGGAAGTATCTATGGGCACAGTATGGGTGGAGAGAGGATGGGGAGGTGGAAGTATCTATTGACAGTATGAGTGGAGAGAGGGAAGTATGTATTGACACAGTATGGGGGGAGAGAGGGTGGGGAAGTATCTCTAAACATAGTGTGGGAAGAGATGATTGGGAGGGGGAAGTATCTATAGACACAGTATGGGGGAGAGATGATGGGGGAAATATCTATTGACACTGGGCTGTTAGTACCGTATGTCAAGGCGGGAAGTTAGAGAAACAATAGCTAATATGTTAATGCAAAATGAATATTCACCCCTTCTCTGCCCATCATCCCACCCACCTTCTCTGCAGCGGCGTCAATGATTGGGTGCTATATTATTCTTCTGAGACACTCTTAGATCAGCAGAGCAGACGGCCAGTCCAGGGATTGCTATGCGATCCTTGAGTGAGTAATATGTCAGTCTGACTGGACCCAAGCACTGATGCCGGCGCAGAGGGGTGGACAGGATTATGGGAAGGGTTGAATAGTCATTTTGCATTAACATACATTTGATTAGCTGGTTCATGACTATAACCTTTCTGGGGCTTTCAGTAACAGAATGAGGTAACGTAAGTTAATAAAAGTTACAAATCCTGAAAGAGCTGCCCGAGCCCTATATCAGGATAATATTAGTATGTTATGCAAAAATGAACGACAATTAGCCCTTATCTTTGGAGTAGGGGTTATAATTTAAGCATAATCCAAAAAGCCAGAAAAGTCATGATAGGGCTTATTTTTAGTGAAACACGGTACCTGATGTAGTCACAACTGAATTGTCTTTACTGTAGGTTGCATTTTTGGCCCCTGTGTTACATACCTTTACCTTTAGTCAACATTAAATACTTACTTTATACATAGGCATTATAGAACGTATGAATCGATTCCAGACCAGTGGCCAGGTAAGTACGGTAATTTGTGGCTGTCAGACAAGGGCCTATGAAATACTTCCTTACCAGCCAGCATCTGTTCTTCTTTTGATTACCCAGGCGCAATGTCAGATATGAATAACGCTGCAAGGTTGCGCCAGGACTGCTACTTAAAAGAAAATCCCAGAATGCTATTAGAAAAGAGGCAGATCACAGACCTCCCGATGGCCACAGATTACTGACGTGGCTACAGGCCCGGGTCTTGAGAATTGACTCACACAAACTATTGATAGTATACTAGGTGTATACTGAATGAGAAAACTAAGCCCTTTTGAGAAAAGCTGATCAGAATCACACCACAAAGAATTTTGTGCCTATAGGATCCTGAGAATTAAATTCACGACTGTTTTTTTTCACTGTAATTTTAGAGTAAGAGATCAAAATTTGTGCATATACCAAAACATACAAGCTCTGTGAGAATAATGACACGGACAGGTTTTCAACTCAGGATTTCAGTAATAACCACTGAGCGACCGTGTAATCTACCTGGGATGTTGGGATATGTTGACTGGGTGACTACTAGCTGTAGGTAAGGTAATGGCAAAACATTTTATTCCTCCATAATTAGTGTTGTCACTCTCATTGTGCTTCCTTATTTTATGGAAGACAGTCATATGTACCCAATGCAGGAGACCTAAAATATAATTCTTCATTTTTTTAAATCTGGTTAGTTGAACGTAAAGGCTGGTAAGAGACATTATTGCTCATAGCAAAAGTTTCTCTTTCATTACCGGCTGTTAGTATTTTAAAGGGTTTTCTGGTTTCATAAAATCTATGTACCCTGGTTGGGGTTTCTTTTAAAAAAATAAATAAATTGTCCTTTACGCACCCTCCATGGGTCCAGCCGCTGAGTCTTCATTACTGGTACCAGTGTCTGTTATTGTCAGTAGCGCTGCACCCAATAACTGAGCTCGATAGCTCTGAATGGCTTGTGCCATCAAATCCAACAGAGCTGCTGATCTCAATCATTGGCTGCAGCAATGTTGCTGTGAAGTCAGCGCTGCAGGCAATAACAGACACTGGAAGCACAAACAGAGACTCTGCACTGGACCTGGGAAGGGTTTGTAAAGAACAGTTTATTAATTTAAAACAATTTGCAACCCGGGGACAGGGATTTTCTAAAAGTTCAACAACCCATTGGAATTGTTTTTCTTCATCAGTGGCGGATTACCAATTAGGCATAGTAGGCACCAGCCCATAGGGGCCTTTTTCGAGGGCCCACACAATAAATGAAAAATAACTGATTTGAGTCCAGCAGCAGCAACAATATTTTGGCTATTATCAGGCACATTCGAGAGTTAACGAGTAGTAGAGGAGGGGCTACTATGCAATTGAGTGTGGCAACTGCCTGATTGGCCACAGCAAGGAGTGGAGGAGAGGTAACTGGCTGCGGGTTCTCACCGACTTGTATAAATCGGCCTACAACCAAGGTCTGCATTAGTAATTACCTTTTCTATGTTTAAATCAAGTTTGATTAATTTTATTTTTTTATGTTTATTAACATGTGATTGATGAATTATTATGGTTATTAAATTGATAAATGAAGTAGAAAATAATTTTCTCGAAGTCTCCAAGATTTTGACTGCCTAGGTGTTATGTCCCCACCGGAGTCCGCTCCTGCGACTTCTGCTCCGATTACCAGGCGACACCGTGTTCCCACCATGGATAGTGCTGGTGATGGGAGAGGAGTCAGTGCCCGTGGCTCTGCTGAGCGCAGGCTCCGCTCATCCACTAGGCTGGGTTTCCCTAGAACCTGCAGTACCCCTGGCTGACTGTAGGTGGCGTGTGTCTTCCAGCTGAAGTTGCCATCATTCACCTGCATCCAATGGGAAGACACCACACCCTTCTAATTCCCCCTCCTGTCATGTGACCACTGCCAGAGATAGTTTGTATTCCTGGTTCCTGTGCTGTTTGTATTTTGATTCCTGTGCGCTGACCTTGCTTGTGTTCTGACTACCTTCTGCCTGTTAATAATAATTAATAATAATTTTATTAATTTATATAGCGCTATTAATTCCACAGCGCTTTACATACATTGGCAATACTGTCCCCATTGGGGCTCACAATCTAGACTCCCTATATGTATGTCTTTGGAGTGTGAGAGGAAACCGGAGTACCCGGAGGAAACCCACGCAAACACGGGGAGAACATACAAACTCCTTGCAGATAGTGTCCTTGGTGGGATTTGAACCCAGGACCCCAGCGCTGCAAGACTGCAGTGCTAACCACTGAGCCACTGTGCTGCCTGTTGTTTATGTACCTCGCTGCCCGATCCGGATTTGACCTCTGCTTAGTTTGCTGATTACGACCTTGCCTGCTGATTACGACCTTGCCTGCCGATTCTGTCCCTGTTCTGCAATTCCTTGTTTGACCCTGCCTAATGACTACGCTCCGGGCTGCAGCCTTCCACAGGTAGTGATTACCTTGGGCCCTGTGTAATACCAAATTCCTGTATAGGGGTTAAAGGGTTTCAGGTTTCTAGGGGTCCTGCTTGGTGAGTGGCTTCCCTCTAGCCTGTCCATTACAGCCCGTCTGAGTCAGTGGATCCAAGCAGGCGTTACATTAGGGGCCTCTAAAGGGTTTAATCCAGCACTGGTCTCCATGTATTCAGTTCTGATCTTCAAATCATTACACTACTGAATCCTAAAATTGCATTGACTTTGTAAAAGATTTTACATCTAAATATAATTTTTATAGTTAGAAATGCCACTTAACACAATACCCTGTCTAATGTACACAGCTTTCAGAGAACAAAGATAAATCTGCCAAACATAAAAAGAAGGCATGGGTCTATGCAGATACATTGTAATCATTGGTGTTAACACTGAATGTAAATTGTTAGTCTGTTATTGATATCATTAATGTTGCTCCAAAGTTAACCCAATCCAACAAAAACAATTAAACTTTGACAGGCAAAGCAAACATTACTGTTATGCATGGCAATAAAGTGGCCCAAACATCTGTCATTCTGCCAAAACAAGCCAACCATTTCTAGTTAAGGAAATTTCTTTTCATCTCGGTATGCAAATGATATAACACTTTAGAGAGCTGAACAGAATGTAAAGCTACACACAATGCACGTAACGGGCAGGCCTTATTGTGTTCATGTGTGGTGTACACAATGCTCATGACTGGCTAGTTATTATGCTATGGAATATTTTACAGCTAGCTAGTGCTTTTTACGTTAATTGATATACACCATTTTATGGCTTGGCTGTGAAGCGGCGGCAAAGGTACCACCGCTAGGCACAGTTCAATTAAGGTACAGGAGGCAAGGGTGCAGAAACAAGAGAACCGCTTTATTAACGAAAAGGAAATATATGCGTATGTCAACGGTGAAGTATAGTTGGCAATAGTATAGTTAAACATTGTAGACTCTAGCTGGGCTGTGTAGTCTCAACTATTACAAGTGTCAATACAACAGTAAACTTTACAAGAAGACTTTACTTAGAACTATGCTGCACTAACAACCTAACTAGCCTCTGCTAAACAGGCCATGTGACTACCACGCTGACTACTGAGGCCTATGCTAAACCCTACCAGGTGTGCTCACCGGTAAAAGACTCACAATACTGTTGAGTCGAGATGAGCAAACCTGAAGTTCAAAGTTTGAGGTTCAGGTTCGAACACAGACAGAGTTTGGGTTCGACGTTCGAGTGAGTTTTGAGTACAAATCAACCAAGCGAGCAGCTATGTGCTAGGGTATGAGTGATGCTCAGCCCTGTGCATGCCGCTTGCAGTGTTTGATTGTCTCACACTGGGGGTAAAATCAGCTTGATCAGATGGAATGTGCACACCCAAAAAAAAAGAAAGAAAAACAAAAAAAAAAAAAAAAAAAGGAAAACCCTGCCCACCCTCCATCTGAAATATTCTGCTTATGGCTGACTGCATGTGGGTGGAGACTCAAACTGTCCAATTACTGACTTCCATTGAGGTTCGGGTCGTCACAAACTGAACCTTATCTAAGGTTCGACTGTACCCTCCAAACCGAACTTCCAAAGGTTTGCTCATCTCTACTGTTGATGGAGTACAAGTCCACTCCCGAGAGCTCGATACTGCAATGCTCGGATGGCCATTCAGTGCACACTTTCCTTCCACAACAGGCAGAAACTTCTTTTCTTCCACAGACTCAGGGTTCTTTGACTCTGTCGGACACAGTCTCTTCTCGCCTATGGGATTGCCAATGTCAGAAGCTTCCCAATCTGGTACTGGCTAGATGACTACCAGGGCTCTTCCACAGTCCAGCTCGCAGTCTCTCTCTCACAGCCCAGCACCACACTTCTTCTCCCAACCGTTGTTCTCGGACACTTCTCAGGCGACGTTTCCTCTCAAACCCTCTCAGGTGACCCGACTTCTCTTGTTCACAGCCTAAGCTCTTCTCCTGGTCTTTGTCTACTTCCTGCACTTTTTTTGAGCAGGGTTAGTCCAACTACACAGTTCAGAGTTGAGCACCGACTAGTGCACAAAACACAGAAAACTAGGGAGCACCATCCCTTAAAGTCATGGCGTGCGTATCCATTCGTAGGGGCGACACCCCTTCAGCTGCAATGCAAAAAATTGGATTGAATTTTAGTGAAAAAAAAAAGTTTCATTTTATCCTTAACAGAGTTGAACTGGACCAGTGGATTTCCAGTGAACTCAGCCTGTGCAAAGGTCCACAAAAAGCTAACCTCATTTGCAAATGGTTTTGTATCTAATTACTTGAAACTAGGATCTATTTCTTATATGATGACATAAATAACCTTACTGATGATATGTCTATTCTATGCTATGATAACAACTGTTTCTTATTGCACAAAGTTTATGATGTATCTGAAAGTAGCCATGTACATGTTCTGCATAGAAGGAAGAAAGGCCCCTAAAAAGAATTGGCTCCTCTACTGTAACAACAAAGTCTAGCCACAGCATAATGTATTTATTCTAATGACAGAATATAATGTCTAATTGATCTGTTCTTATGATCCATTCCTCTTAGCAGCCAACAATTACTTTTCTTTAGTTGCTCGTTTATGACAACAGAACCCTGGGGAGTGCAGTAGAATGATTGTCTATACCATTCCTTGTCTGTAAATTGTAAGCTTGTATTCTTTTAATTATGTTGAATTCCTGCATACATACCTGATTTCTAGGCACATGTGCAGACTTTAGTTCCTCATAGACCTAATAGACAAATAAGAACAGTTAGACGTAGCTATACGTTTTGACTATTTACATGGGTATTCTCCATCAGTGACATAACATATGGGGAGTTCCTCCGCCTTTTGGTATAATAAAACGGGTAGAATTATTTGTGACAGATATTATACTTCTAATCTAATCTAATTCAGATATTATATAACTAATAATTTAATTATGTTTTAAGGTGAAGCCTTATGCTCCTGAGTACAGATGAGCAGATGAGGGAAGATTAAAATTCGCCTGTTCTTGTGGATTTTCCCAGGAAATTCAATTTGTTGAGAATTATTCTCTGCAAATGTAATGCTCCTTATTATGTTCTTCTGTTCTGGGTTCTCTTCAAATCTCAGAGCATAAAAATATAATATGTAAAAAAACAAAAAAATCCTTATACTCACCCCTCCACCCCCTTCGCTCCTCGTTGTCACCAATACTGTCCCGTTGCATCTTTTCATCACTTGCACTGAAATTCCAAGGCCCAGGATGGTTCTGAGCATGCGCTCACAAGGTCACACCGCACATGATGATCGTGACCATCCCACACCTCATCAGAGCCAAAAGTCAGTGTGAGAGGCCTGGGGATTTCACCAAAAGCGGAGGAGAACACAAGATGCCGGCCGGAGAGGTACAGTAAGTAGTGAAGTGAGTAAAAGTCTTCTTTGATTTTTCTTACTTTTTTGGCCAGTAGCTGCCATTTTTCTGCATTTGCAGGGATCTGTGCCAATTCTTTTTAATCTCTTCATTAATGACCTTGTGGATGGGATTGAGAGTAACGATCAGTTTTTGCAGAAGACACCAAAACCAAACTATGTAGGAGATTAAAAACTGACCTTGATAGTACAATATTACAAAATTATCTGGATAAGATGTCGGAATGGGCAGAGACTTGTAAAATGAGATTTAATGTTGATAAATGTAGGGAATACACCTATGATTGAGTAATCCTATTGCTGCATATACATTAAATGGAACTAAACTAGGAACTACAAAACAGGAGAAAGACTTGGGTATTCTCATTACAAATAAGCTGAGCAGCAGCACTCAATGTCAGGCAGCAGCTGCTAAAGCAAACAAGATTTTAGGGTGTATAAAAAGAGAGATTAGATCCCGTGATCCCAAGTATTGTTACCCCTCTATAAATGACTTGTAAGGCCATATCTGGAATATGGGATCCAGTTTTGAGCTCCACATTTTAATAAGGACATTCAGAAGTTAGAGTCAGTTCAAAGGCGAACAACTAGACTACTACAAGGAATGGAAGGCCGCCCATATGATGACAGGTTAAAAAAGTTTGACTTGTTTAGCTTAGAAAAAAAAAATCTCAAAGGAGATCTCATTTATATGCATAAATACATGTGTGTTGAATACAATGGACTGCACATGACTTATTCCATCCAAAGACAATACTAAGGACCAGGGGGCACTCACTGCAGATGGAAGAAAAGCGATTCCGACAGCTAAAAAAGAAAGGATTCTTTATAGTTATAGTTTATAGAGCAGATAGACTGTGGAATGGCCTACCACAAGAGGTAGTGATGGCAGATACAATAACAGCTTTTAAAGGGCTGCATTATTTACTCAGTACACATAACATTGGGGCTTAGTGACAAAAATGTATACTGTAATTTTGGGATTATAAGGCCTTGTGCGCACTTACCGGATTTTGCCGCGGATTTTCCGCGGATTTGCTGCATGTTTCGCTGCAGAAAATGTTCATAACATCTCTGCAGTGAATCACCAGCAAATCCTATGGAGAAAAAAAAATCCTGTGCGCACTAGGCGGAATTTGACAGCTGCATGTTTTGCTGCGGGAATCCCGCAGCAAAAACAAGTGCATGTCAATTCTTTTCCGCACATCGCTGCGGGATTTCACTCCATTAACTCCAATGTTAATCATGAAATCCCGCAGGGAATAACGCAGGCAGCAAATTCTGTGCGGTTCACTGCGTTTTCCTGCGTTATTCCCTGCGGTATTTCGCGGTTTACCTCCGGTAATGTACATCGCTTGCTTGCGGTTTTGCAGGGAAGTGATGTCATTACAGGAAGAGGAAGCCGTGCAGAGAATAAACACACACAGATCACACACACAGACATCACAGACATAGATCACAGACACAGACACATAGAACACACATAGAAAGAAAACGGAAATATAGAAAAAAAAGAACGTGGGCTCCGCTGCATATTTACCTTCCAGCCGAGGTAAGCACACAGCGGCGGCCCGGTATTCTCAGGCTGGGGAGGGAGAGGGGCAGGGTTAATGTCCCCCGCCTCACTCCCCCTCCGGCAGCCGAGAATATCAGCCGCAGCTGCCCCGGGACTGTCGTATGCATTATGCGGCAATACCGGCGTGTCCCCGACTCTTCTTGCCGCCGTGTAGCAGTGGCAGCAAGGTAATACAAGGGGTTAATGATGGTGGGGGACCACCGCCATTAACTCCAGGCTTGATCATGGCAGCGTCTATGTGACAGCTGACATGATCAACCCATAAGTAAAGTGAAAAAAACACAGACACCGAAAAATCCTTTATTTTAAATAAAACAAACAAGCCTCGTTCACCATTTTATTAACCCCTCCCGCACCAAAGCTCCGGCGTAATCCACCGCTCCGACGTAATCCACAGGTCCTGCGCTGCTTCCATCCAGCCGCGACTGTCACAGACACAGCGCTGAATGAAAGCAGCAGACAGCGGAGGTAATTACCGGTCATTTCCCACGGCCGGTAATGTGAACTCACTGCCGACCGTGGGAAATGCAGCGATCTGTCATCTATCTATCCCTCTGTCTGTCTATCTATCTATCCCTCTATCTATTCTTCTGTCTATCTACTATCTCAGAATTAAATGACTTTTTTTTTTTTTTTTTTTTCAATGTGCTTTATTGCATTGAATGCAATAAAGCACATCCCAACCCGCACGCGGCAAAACCACGGCAATACCGCGAATAATACCGCGGTAAAACCGCAGCAAACCGCATGCGGTTTTCGGGTGCGGTTTCCCGCGGTTTTTTACCGCGGGTGCGGTAATCTTTGAGAGCATGCGGAATTTTCTCAAGAAAATTCCATTTCCCAGTGCGCACATAGCCTAAGACATACTTTTCTTCCCAACAATTTGGGAGAAAAATGAAAGGTGTGTCTTATAATCTGAACGTAGCTTACCAGGGGAGGTGAAGAGGGGTCTCAGGAGATGCTGCGAGCCATGGGTGCTGTGCTGCAGGCTTTCTGCGAGTGGTGCGCTGTGTTGCAGGCTGTGCTGTGGATTGTTCTGCTGGCTGTGAGGCAGGGGCCACCCTTCAGAAAATGTCGGTGGTGCGGGCTTGAAATAAATGAGCCCAGAGTCAACGCATGCGCCGATGGAGGTTACATAGTTTCATAGTTACTTAGGTTGAAAAAAAGACCTAGGTCCATCTAGTTCAACCTTCCTCCACCAGTTCTACATTTGGTCACTAAGTCATTTATAACCAACAATGTTGTGTGTACTGAGGAAATCATTCAGCCCTTTTTTAAAAGCTGTTATAGTATCTGCCATTACTACCGCTTGTGGTAGTGTATTCCACAGTCTGACCGCTCTAACTGTAAAGAACCCTTTCCTATTTAGCTGTCGGAATCGCTTTTCTTCCACTCACAGTGAGTGACCCCTGGTCCTTAGTATTGTCTTTGGAAGAAATAAGTCATGTGCCAGTCCTTTATATTGACCACACATGTATTTATACATATAAATGAGATCTCCTCTGAGACGTCTTTTTTCTAAGCTAAACATATTTTAATTTTAATAATAATCATATGGAAGGCCTCCATTCCTACTAGTAGTCTAGTTGCCCGCCTTTGAACTGACTAACTTCTGAATGTCCTTTTTAAAATGTGAAGCCCAAAACTGGATCCCATATTCCAGATGTGGCCTTACAAGTGATTTATAGAGGGGTAACAATACGTTGGGATCACGGGATCTAATCTCTCTTTTTATACACCCTAAAATCTCGTTTGCTTTAGCAGCTGCTGCTTGACATTAAGTGCTGCTGCTCAGCTTATTTGTAATGAGAATACCCAAGTCCTTCTCCTGTTCTGTAGTCCCGAGTTTACTTCCATTTAATGTATATGCAGTTATAGGATTACTCCGTTCTAGGTGCAGGTCTCGGCTCAAGATCTCATCTGCGCATGTACCACCTCTGGCCCATTGATCTCCCTGCAGCAGACTTAAGGAAAATGGCACCCCGAGGTGGCGCATGTGCAGATGAGATCTCGGCTTGTCATTGAGGCAAGAGCTCAATCTGCGCACGCGCTGACTCTGGGCGCCATTTCTTTGATGCCTGCACCGCCGACAGTTTCGGATGCTTCTCCTGCAATACAGTGCCCGCAGCGAGCATCTGAGACACCCATTGCACCACCCACAGCATCGCCTTACTCTGGCGCCGCCTCTGCCTCCTGTAACCTTGCTCCACCACCGCTGCCGCCCTCCCTCCGGTAAGACACCACCATCAAATTATAAAACGGATTCCATATTTCTTTCCCTCTCTAAATTTGGGGTGCGTCTTATAAAACGAAAAGTATGGTAATTGGTGGAGGAAGGTTGAACGTGATGAACCAAGGTCTTTTTTCAGCCTATGTAACTATTGTATGTGTAGAAATGAATTAACAAAAAAAAAAATCCATAAAATATTTTTGCTATTGCAGATTTTTGTAAAATTTGAAAATTCAAATCTATATGAATTTATTACCTCATCTCTACTCCTGACATTACTAAGAGAAAACAAGTTAATATTCAAACGCCCCTCAGTAGCACAAACCATGCACCATTAGGCCGGGGCCACACGGGGATCTACTGCGATCCTCGCATGACACTCGACTTACGCTGGAAGCACAGCAGGAGCGGAGAGTCATGAGAGTGTCACTGCGACTAAGGTCCAATCATGCAATCGGACCACAGCTGCGGGGGGAGGGCCGATACTGAGGAGGGGCGGGTCAGCTCTGAGAAGGGGAGGGAGGGATTTATGTCCTGCTCTCCTCCGTTGCCGGCTATTGACTTTCTCGCCCTGCACTCGCGGTACACCGGTGTACTGCGAATGCAGTGCGTTTGTTTTCTCTCACCCCATAGACTTGCAAGAGAAACCAGGATCGCATTACAGTGGCAGCACGCTGTGATTGTTTTCTCGGTCCAATTGGGGTGGAGAAAATAATCGCTCATGGGTGCTGGGACATAGGCTAATGTTGGTCCAAGTGGAATGCAATGTTTTATCGCATTCCACTCGCTCCGATTTTCATGCTGTGTGTCTTAGGGGTACTTTGCATGCTGCGACATCGCTAGCCGATGATAGCGATGCAGAGCGCGATAGTATCTGCCCCCGTTGCACTTGCGATATCTTGTGATAGCTACATTATTGCTATGGCAGCTTCACACGTACTTACCTGGTTGGCGACGTCGCTGTGACTGCCAAAGAATCCCTCCTTCAAGGAGGCAGTGCGTTCGGCGTCACCGCGACGTCACTAATCGGCCAGCCAATAGAAGCGGAGGGGCGGAGATGAGCGGGATGTAAACATCCCGCCTACCTTCTCCCTTCCGCATTGCCAGTGGACGGCGGGCGCAGGTAAGGAGATGTTTGTCGCTCCTGCAGCTTCACACACAGCGATGTGTGGAGCTGCAGGAACGACAAACAACATCGTACCTGTGGACGCACCGACATTATGAAAATGAACGACGTGACACAGATCACCGATTTTTTACTGTTTCACGCTTGTTCATCTTCTCTCCTAGGCTTTACACGTTGCAACATCGTTACTGGCGCCGGATGTGCGTCACTTTCGAATTGACCCCGACGATATCGCAGTAGCGATGTCGCAACGTGCAAAGTACCCCTTAGGCCTGACTCCTTAACTACTTGTCTGTGTCTTTTTTGGTGTACGTTTGTATATACAGTATATCTCTGCACTTCTTAGTTACGATCTATCACAGATTATACACTAGAACATTCTGGCTATCTGTTACAAAATAACATTAGAATAACTATATTCTAATATTAGGCAGATTTATTGTAGAGGGCACACAGCATCAACATTAAAATATCATTAAAATAAAACCGAACAGTAAGCAAATAATACAGGCAGAACTGATCCCAGATATCAGTATTTATCTTCACATTCCTCTATAATGTTTTGCAAAGCAATCTAAATTAGAACAACCCCATTTATACGTTTCCAAAGGTCAGCTATAATTACTGCAAATAAATAGGTTTCCTCTACCCAGACAGATTGAGCCAGGCAATCTTTTTAGTTTGTATTAATAGAATTGGACTGATTCTATATGCCATTCCATACATACCGCCATAATTCACCAGGTGAATTGAAAACAGTCCCTACGATGTAGTAGGAGATTATCATTATTATGCTGCTGATGTAATGCCTGTCATCCAATTGATTAATAGGCGTGCAGGACAACATGGAAGGAAAGACCAGAGGCAGTGGACAAAAATAGCATTTTGTTTTGTAATTTTATATTAGGAAGCTGGGAAATTTTTATAAATGAGATAAAGAGTTTTCTCTGTGTGCATTTGTATAATATTCTCCTTCAGTCGACTTTTTATATATGGAAGAATAACAGTTACATAATTAGTTCACCGTATACAGAAATTTCTTAACCTCTTAAGGACAGAGCATATTTTGGGAACTAAGAACTCAACATGGATATAGCCATATCAAGAACTCTTTGTTGTAGGGTAAGTAGCATCGTTGGTTACATATAATTTATTGAAGAAATATTATTTTTTTTAGTGGGGGGGCGCAATTGTTAAAAAAAATACATTATATATATACATACATATATATATATATATATATATATATATATATACACATACATATATATACATACACATATACATATATATACATACACATATACATATATATACATACACATATATATATATATATATACATACACATATATATATATATATATATATATACACATACAGATAGGTCCAGAAATATTTGGACAGTGACACAAGTTTTGTTATTTTAGCTGTTTACAAAAACGTTCAGAAATACAATTATATATATAATTTGGGCTGAAAGTGCACACTCCCAGCTGCAATATGAGAGTTTTCACATCCAAATCGGAGAAAGGGTTTAGGAATGATAGCTCTGTAATGCATAGCCTCCTCTTTTTCAAGGGACCAAAAGTAATTGGACAAGGGACTCTAAGGGCTGCAATTAACTCTGAAGGCGTCTCCCTCATTAACCTGTAATCAATGAAGTAGTTAAAAGGTCTAGGGTTGATTACAAGTGTGTGGTTTTGCATTTGGAAGCTGTTGCTGTGACCAGACAACATGCGGTCTAAGGAACTCTCAATTGAGGTGAAGCAGAACATCCTGAGGCTGAAAAAAAAGAAAAAATCCATCAGAGAGATAGCAGACATGCTTGGAGTAGCAAAATCAACAGTCGGGTACATTCTGAGAAAAAAGGAATTGACTGGTGAGCTTGGGAACTCAAAAAGGCCTGGGCGTCCACGGATGACAACAGTGGTGGATGATCGCCGCATACTTTCTTTGGTGAAGAAGAACCCGTTCACAACATCAACTGAAGTCCAGAACACTCTCAGTGAAGTAGGTGTATCTGTCTCTAAGTCAACAGTAAAGAGAAGACTCCATGGAAGTAAATACAAAGGGTTCACATCTAGATGCAAACCATTCATCAATTCCAAAAATAGACAGGCCAGAGTTAAATTTGCTGAAAAACACCTCATAAAGCCAGCTCAGTTCTGGAAAAGTATTCTATGGACAGATGAGACCAAGATCAACTTGTACCAGAATGATGGGAAGAAAAAAGTTTGGAAAAGAAAGGGAACGGCACATGATCCAAGGCACACCACATCCTCTGTAAAACATGGTGGAGGCAAAGTGATGGCATGGGCATGCATGGCTTTCAATGGCACTGGGTCACTTGTGTTTATTGATGACATAACAGCAGACAAGAGTAGCCGGATGAATTCTGAAGTGTACCGGGATATACTTTCAGCCCAGATTCAGCCAAATGCCGCAAAGTTGATCGGACGGCGCTTCATAGTACAGATGGACAATGACCCCAAGCATACAGCCAAAGCTACCCAGGAGTTCATGAGTGCTAAAAAGTGGAACATTCTGCAATGGCCAAGTCAATCACCAGATCTTAACCCAATTGAGCATGCATTTCACTTGCTCAAATCCAGACTTAAGACTGAAAGACCTACAAACAAGCAAGACCTGAAGGCTGCGGCTGTAAAGGCCTGGCAAAGCATTAAGAAGGAGGAAACCCAGCGTTTGGTGATGTCCATGGGTTCCAGATTTAAGGCAGTGATTGCCTCCAAAGGATTCGCAACAAAATATTGAAAATAAAAATATTTTGTTTGGGTTTGGTTTATTTGTCCAATTACTTTTGACCTCCTAAAATGTGGAGTGTTTGTAAAGAAATGTGTACAATTCCTACAATTTCTATCAGATATTTTTGTTCAAACCTTCAAATTAAACGTTACAATCTGCACTTGAAACCTCTACAACAGAATTCATTTCAAATCCAATGTGGTGGCATGCAGAGCCCAACTCGCGAAAATTGTGTCACTGTCCAAATATTTCTGGACCTAACTGTATACATATATATACATATATATACACATATACATATACATATATATATATATATATATATATATATATATATATCTATACACACACACACATATATATATATATATATTTTTTATTCCCCCAAAAAGCACTGAACATTGTTAAGTCCCTGGCTGGGATATCTTCTAGAGATGAGTCGAGCAAGTAAAAGTCAAAACTGCCTGTTTGCGCAGATTTTCTCGGGAGGGTTCTGCCCAAGGGCGAGGGAGGTCACAACATCTTGGCATCTTGATGTGCACCTTAACCTCACATGTTTCTGAACCATTTTGGGCCTTATCAGAGGCGAATGTCTATGTTTAGTGTGAGAGGCCCGGGGTTTCAGCCCTTGCGGTGGCGATTAGAAGAGGTGGAGGGGTTGCAAAGGTGAATGTAAGGATTTTCTTTTACTTTTTTAACCTTTTGATGGCTCTTGATGGTTTAGAAACAGTTAATTTTGCTGAAGTGAATTAAAAAACTGCACTTTGGCGAATGTGGAATTTGGAAAATTTTAGTAGAATTCCATTCTACTCGAACTGTTTTGCACATCTTTAATATCAATGCATTTATGCACTATGATTGTGTAAGAGTGGTGAACAATGGAGGTCGCGTTCCTGCTTCTGAAGACACCAATCGTGTTATTGTATTGTGTTGTTGTGTAATGTGAATTATGTCTTTTGTAAATATTGTGGTATGTGAATTGTAATGTAAAGTTGATATATTGTGATGTGCCATGTGAAATGGAATGTGTTCCTGTATAGCGTATTATGTGATACAGTAATATATATTATGCATAATGTCATAATGTAGGGTGTGACAATGTAAGGTACTGTAATCAATAAGATAAAGCAGAATTGGTAACGTAATGTATGTGTATTAGGATAAGATGTAATGTTACTTATAATATGGTGTAATGCATAATGTATAATGTGTTAGGAGTAGAGTATTTGCATAGAAATATAGGTAAAAGGTTAAAAAAAAAACTGTCAGGTCCCATGTGCGTTCTGACCTACAAGCAGGGTGATGTGTGGCATAGAAACCCCTTCCTACCCATCCCTGTGTTGTAATATTGTGTAGTATGAATGTATAAAAAAACATTTTATTACTTACATGTTCCCTATCTAAATGATCAGAGGGTCTAGTCCTCTGGGCGTCGCATCGCATACTTTCCATTGTATCACGCCCCTGTGGGCGTGATACCATGGATTTACATGAGCAACTGTAAGGGCCCAGATGTTCCCTGCTATACACCCCCATACAGTATCCACAGCTGATGGACAGTCCACAGACACGGTCTTGGGGATAACAGTTGCTTTAATATAGCAGGAACAAAGCAAAACAATACAGAATATATGTTTCACAGTCTCTCGTGGGTAGGCCATGGCAAATACAGCTTGGAGTTGAATGCTGAAGTGCAATTAGGGTTCTGGAGCTTTAAGTGCACGATTTGTTTCAGAATTAATACTGGTATGCTTTAGGTTCAGAGTCTCTTGAGTTTAGAGGGTAGATATGATAAGATTGTACAGACCTGGAGTCCTGGGGTTAATTTCACTGCTAGTTCAGACACGTGCAGTACTTGTAAGCAAATGAAGACAGTTGCCCAGCGTGCTACGGGGAGCGGACAGCTGGTGCGTGGAAAATGGCATGAAAGCCACTAATATTGCAGTGGGGCGAGAGACCCTCAAACTTCCCCAATCTGCGTGCAGTAGGGTCTGGTATATAGTCAGTATGCCCTTCTGTCTGAAGAGATGCACAATGTCAGGATAGGTAGCCTTCAGCATATTGGCTGTAAAAATCAGGAAATGATGAAATTCTAGGCCTCAGGCCAAGGAGGAGTCTTGTGGTGAAGAGATTCTTTACATAATGTCTTCCCTCAGAGGAGACTCAGCCAGAACCAGCTTATTCCAGTTGTTTCTAGACAGAGGCTGGAGAATAGCTCCACCTATTGAGCCATGTGACCAAGAACTAGCCAATAGGATAACACCCAATGAACACTTCAGATTCTTACAGTTTTCACCAGTAGATGGTGCTAGAACACAACAAATGAAAAATGCTTTACTTATAACATATAGCATAATATTACATATAAGTAAATGTACTTAAAGAAACAGACACAATCTGGACCGGGCCACTACATACTCCCCCTCTGAAGGTGAGCCGTCCTCGGCGATTGTGCGAGTGGAGGACTGCTAAGAAAGAAAGGAAATATATATTTAAGAAACAGTAACAATAAGGCAATGAACAAATTCAAAACATGAATGTGGTAGTGCCAATATGAGATAGAGTCTCTTTCCGCAATATACTATCGTCCATATGAAAGGCTCTGGAAAGGCACTATAGTGGTCCAGTCTATAAGTCCATGGCTGTATACCGAAAATTGTGCAAATAATAAACAAGGTGCTTGGTATTACTCAGGTGCAGAGGCTTAAACATTACTAAACTGACCATCCAGCTAAATAAACACAAGATTATATACTCATGGAAAAGGATACGACCTTTTAAGTCTCTGTAGCGGGCTGGAAGTGTTCCTTTTGTGCTTCGCTCTGAACGCCTCAACACTTGATCTTCCTCTTGAGCAGGAAAGATATTGTTTGCTGGCTCAGGTGAAGTTGGCAGAGGAGCAGCAACTGGAGCAGGAACTGAGACGGGGACATATTGATAGCATGGAAGGATAAATTGAGTGTTGTAGAGGGACTCTTGCACAGTAGGTTGTCTGGCTGGTGCTTCCATTGCAGGAATTGGTGTGTAGACCGGCAAGACTTGTGGAGGAGGTGATGACATCACCAATAGATCCTCTTTGGTGCATAGCTTCATGCGGTTCCTGTGCACTGTCTGTGGGGCCATTCCGGGTTTATTCACTTCATAGACATCTGACTCAGGATATGGGATAGCTGTAACTGTGTATGGCTTTGTTTCCCATAGTGAGTCGAGTTTTCCTGTACGGTGGTACTTCTTTAGCCATACCTTGTCTCCAACTTGAAGTGGGGAAGCATTAGCTCTTTGATTGTAGCTCTCTTCCTGTTGACGGTGAGATTCACCCATGCGGTAATCAACAATCTGTTGGGCTTCGTGTATTCTTCGCTGATGCTCTGAGACCCAATCAGTTTTTGGCAGGGGATTGATCACGTCAGGGACTTGGATTCCAAGAGAACGATCTTTTGGGAGCTGACCTTGTCTTCCAAACATCAGATAATATGGCGAGTAGCCTGTAGAACAGTGGACAGTAATGATGTAGATTTCCACTAACTCGTCAAGCAATTGAGGCCATTCAGCTTGTTTGGTAACAGATGCTGTTCGCAGCATATTGATGAAGGTCTGGTTGACTTTCTCACAGAGGCCATTCTCTTGGGGATGATAGGCGGTTGTACTCAGCTTTTTGCACTCATGGAATTGGCAGAGTTCTTGAAATAATTGTGACTCAAAGGCAGATCTACGATCTGTGAGGACTGCTTCAGGGCAACCGTAATGTCTCACATATTCACGGTAGAAGGTGATAGCTGTTGTCCGAGCTGTAAGGTCTTTTACTGGCACAACAGCAACCCACTTAGTATAGTGATCCACCATGGTTAAGGCATACGTGTAGCCTGAACGAGTTTGTGCTAGCTTCACATGATCAAGAGCGACTAGCTCGTTAGGTTTCTGAGAATGGATTGGATGAAGAGGAGGTCTGGCATCTTTGTTACCGACTTTGGTGAGGTTGCAAGCTGGACATTCACTACACCAATTTTCTATGTCTGACCGCATCCCAATCCAATAGAAGCGTTGGCGTATAGTGGCTTCAGTTTTGTGCATGCCAAAGTGCCGAGACTGGTCGTGGTAGGCATCAAGAACAATTCTGGCATCTCGCCGTGGGATTAGAATCTGATGTAGCCTTTCACCTGAAACCGGGTCTAAGGTATTGCGCAGGATCAAGCCCTTTTGAATGAAGAGTCTTTTGCGCTGTCTCCAGAGACGATTAAGCTCAACATCAGGACATCTTCTGCGTCGTCTGAAAGGTATTCTCCCAGTAGTCAGGTAATCATAGATCTCACCTAGGACACGAGACTCATTTTGAAGAGTTTTCCATCTCGATGGATCTTGGAATAGGTCAGGTTTCTGTGGAGAAACATCATCAGTTTGTGTAGCAGCAACAGCATTTTGTGTAGCAAACCTTTGATAGAAGGGAGGCATCTCAACATCTTCCCACAGATCTTCCTCAGGAGAATCTTCTCCTTCGTGCAAACGGGATAACATATCAGCATTGATGTTGATCTTGCCACTGCGATACTTAATATCAAAGCAGAAATTCGTTAATCTTGAAGCCCATCTCTGTTCAAGAGCACCTAGCCGTGCAGTATTGAGATGAGCGAGATGATTATTGTCCATGTAAACGGTGAAGGGTGTAGCAGCGAGGTAATCTTTGAACTTCTCTGTGACTGCCCACACAAGAGCTAGCAGCTCTAACTTGAACGAACTGTAATTGCTATAGTTTTTCTCTGCACCTCTCAAGCTTCGGCTGGCATATGCAATGACTCTCTCTTTGTCACCCTGGACTTGTGATAGTACCGCTCCGAGGCCTTGGTGGCTGGCATCCGTGTAGACACGGAAAGGATGATGGTAGTCAGGGTACGCCAGAATTGGAGGTGAATCAATAGACTTTTCAACATCTGAAAGGCAGTTTCTTGTCGCTCAGACCAATTAATTGGAAGTCTTCTGTCGTAGTTTTCTCTAGGGCAACCTCGTAGGAGCTCTGTAAGGGGTTCTGCTATTTGCGCAAAATGAGGTATTAAGCGGCGGTAGTAGCCCGCAAAACCTAGGAAACTTCTGATTTCTTTGACGGTTCTTGGGGTGTTCCAGTTGTTCACAGCTGAGATCTTTTCAGGGTCAGGCTGGATACCTTCGGCACTTACAACATGACCCAGGTAGTTGACTTTCGGCTTGAGCAGATGACACTTTGACGGTTTTAGTTTCAGGCCATGTTCAATAAGTACCTGGAATACTTCTGCAAGGTGGCATAGGTGGTCTTCATAAGTGCGAGAGTATACGACAACATCATCAAGATATAACAGAACGCTCTGGAAGTTAAGGTGACCAAGACATCTTTCCATGAGTCGCTGAAATGTAGCAGGGGCGTTGCATAACCCAAACGGCATACCGTTAAACTCAAAGAGTCCCATTGGGGTGGTGAAAGCTGTCTTCTCTCTATCCTCAGGAGCCATGGGTACTTGCCAGTAACCGCTGGTTAAATCAAGAGTGGAGAAGTATGCAGCTGAGCCAAGAGCGGTGATGGATTCTTCAATCCATGGAAGAGGATAGGCATCTTTGTGGGTAACATTATTCAACTTTCGGTAGTCGACACAAAATCTGATGTTACCATCCTTTTTCTTCACCAGGACGATGGGTGCAGCCCATGGGCTTTGACTTTCTCGGATAACTTCAGAATCTTTCATCTCTTTTAACAGCTTCTTTACTTGTTTATAGTTAGCAGGAGGTACTGGACGATGTCTTTCTTTGATAGGAGGATGATCACCTGTGTTGATCTTGTGCTGGATCAGAGTAGTCTTGCCGAAGTCAAGGGGGTGTTTGCTGAAAGCTTGGCTGTGTCGCTTAGCAAGTTTAGTTACACCATTGATGTATTCGATAGGAGTGTTAGCATCTCCAACATTAAGTTCATTCCACCAGAAGGTAGTGGGTGTATTAGAGCCTTTGGGAGTGGCTTTTAATGACTTTTGATGAGCAAGTGTCTCTTCATCTATGATGTCTTCTGGATCAAGACTATACAGTTGAGCAACTGAATTAAACTTGTATAGCTCGATAGGAATATCACTTAGGTTGACTAGCCGTACTGGTACTTTACCGTTTGAGAAGGTGACAATACATCTGGCAGCTTTTACCAGGGCCTGTCCTTCAATCTGGATGGAGTCAAGAAGAGCTACATAGTCCTCATTGTCAATTCCTGGTCGAGCTCGACACCAGACTAGAGTCTCGCTGTTGGCTGAGAGGGTAACTGGTCGTGCATCGGTGATTCGAACACGGCAGATCTCACCTTTACTGTTGGCAAAATTCTGTTGGGCGCAGAGCACTTTGATAGTCCGCTGAACAGCTTGCCTGTAAGGGGAAGAAGCAGAAGGGAGAGAAGCATGCAAGGCAGCGAGCAATTCAGTAAACACATGGCGAATGACATTCATGCCTAACACTACTGCTGTTGTATCTCCCTCAGCCTCAGTAACAATTACACCTTGACCTGGTAACTTGCGATCACCAATTTGGATTGTGGGTTCCCAGTAGCCTAGCTGGGAAATAGGTTGACCATTACTTGCAATTAAGTCTAACTTTGCTTTACCCACTGGATTCAGGAGATCAAAGTCCCAATTCTTTTCAAAGGCTCGTCGCTCAATTGTGGTGACTTGTGAACCAGTGTCCACTAAAGCTTCTAGAGGTACACCATTAATCCATATGGTTATATACGGGCATTTGGAGATGAACCGGGAAATCCATTGTGATTGTCCCTTTGGGCCCTTGTATTCACCTCCCGAGGGATGGCCCTTGGCCTCGGGGGTGTCCCGTTTAACTTATAACATTGATACTTGTAGTGTCCAAGACGCTCACAATAAGTACAGTACACACAATCACCAGATGGAGGCCTTCCAGGAGGGGGCCTATCAGGACTTTACCTACTAGAATGTGGCTCTTGGGAAAATGTCCGATTTACAGATGATTCACGTGATGCAGGGGGTTGGCCTTTTAGCTCCTTTAAGGCTTGGCATACGGATTCAAGGACTTGGACAAGTGCATCCGTGGTAGGAGGTGCATGAATGAGAGTAGGGGCTTGCACAGACTGTGTGGCCTGCATAGGGGAAACAGGTGAAAGAGGAGATACAGTAGAAGTTCCAGCAGCAAGGTCTGAGGAACGAGGCGCAAGAGCATAGCTGGTACAAGGTGAGTCAGTACCCACTACTCGCAGGGCTAGAGCTTTAAAGTCTAAGAAAGTCATGTTTGGATTTTGTGCTGCTAGCATGTGGAGGTGACTTTGTACTAGCCTGGAGTCTACACCTTCTATGAATCTGTCGGTGATTATGTTTTCTGCAGCAGCAGGATCTATAGTGTCTATTTGCTGTAAGGCCCTGTATGCAGACTGAAGGGCTAGTGCGTAGTCCCTAAGAGTCTCACCTGGTCCCTGACGTCTGTTGTAAAATTTGAGACGAACCTCGGTGGGTGATTGGCGTTCAAATTCTTTTCTCAGGCGGGTAAGGATCTGTTCTACATTGGTTTTCTCAGTAGATGGCCAGGAACGGACTTCCTCAGCAGCTAGTCCATCAAGCTGTCCCAGGAGAAGTTGTACCTGCTGATGGGGAGAAAGTGAGAAAAGCTCAAGAGTATGCATCATCTTTTCTTTGAACCCAGCAAGTGTATGAGGATCTCCTCTGTAGCTTGGGAGACTAGAGGTTCCAATGAAGAATGGCATGCCGGTAGCCATGACAGGGGCTGGAACTGGGTTGGCGGCATTAGCCCGTTCCACTGGAGCACTAGCTGATGAGGATGATGATACAGAGTTAACAGACTCGGCCTGGCCATTATGAAGAGGTTCAGACATTTTGGTGATGATGCAAGTACTGTCTCTTTAAGAATAATGATGACACTGTAGCTTTAAGGGATGCACTGTTATGCACCAACACAGTCTCTGAGATGGAAGGCTCCCGCTCTTGAAAATAGCACTGCGGTAAATGAGGATTTGCACTTATTTGAGTAACTTGAAAGGCAGCAGAGTAGAAGAGCTGGTGCAGGTGCTGTTAACCCCAGCATGAAACAGGAAACAGTCTTTGGCAGTATTCACTGGCAAGATAGAGGTTAATGAGCAATGCTGAGACTTGTAGTGCAGTAAGAGAAGATAGGCACAGAGGAATGATCCTGTTCGTGACGCCAAATTCGACCTTTGTAAGGGCCCAGATGTTCCCTGCCATCCACCCCCACACAGTATCCACAGCTGATGGACAGTCCACAGACACGGTCTTGGGGATAACAGTTGCTTTAATATAGCAGGAACAAAGCAAATCAATACGGAATATATGATTCACAGTCTCTCGTGGGTAGGCCACGGCAAATACAGCTTGGAGTTGAATGCTGAAGTGTAATTAGGGTACTGGAGCTTTAAGTGCACGATTTGTTTCAGAATTAATACTGGTATGCTTTAGGTTCAGAGTCTCTTGAGTTTAGAGGGTAGATATGATAAGATTGTACAGACCTGGTGTCCTGGGGTTAATTTCACTGCTAGTTCAGACACGTGCAGTACTTGTAAGCAAATGAAGACAGTTGCCCAGCGTGCTACGGGGAGCGGACGGCTGGTGCGTGGACAATGGCATGAAAGCCACTAATATTGCAGTGGGGCGGGAGACCCTCAAACTTCCCCAATCTGCGTGCAGTAGGGTCTGGTATATAGTCAGTATGCCCTACTGTCTGAAGAGATGCACAATGTCAGGATAGGAAGCCTTCAGCATATTGGCTGTAAAAATCAGGAAATGATGAAATTCTAGGCCTCGGGCCTAGGAGGAGTCTTGTGGTGAAGAGATTCTCCACATAATGTCTTCCCTCAGAGGAGACTCAGCCAGAACCAGCTCATTCCAGTTGTTTCTAGACAGAGGCTGAAGAATAGCTCCACCTATTGAGCCATGTGACCAAGAACTAGCCAATAGGATAACACCCAATGAACACTTCAGATTCTTACAGTTTTCACCAGTAGATGGTGCTAGAACACAACAAATGAAAAATGCTTTACTTATAACAAATAGCAGAATATTACATATAAGTAAATGTACTTAAAGAAACAGACACAATCTGGACCGGGCCACTAAATAACGTCACCGTTAGCTCTTTGAGATCCCGCACGTGCACGCTTGCGATTCCTGCAGCCTTGTTCTCCAGGTGCTTGCTTGTCGGCTTCAGATGCGGACTGCGCATGCTCAGAAGACTCCTGCGGTTCCAACAACAGTTTTCAGCTCTTTCCACAGATTCTCAATTAGATTCAAGTCTGGACTTTGACTTGGCCTTTCCAACACCTGGATACGTTTATTTATGAACCATTCCACTGTAGATTTTGCTTTATGTTTTGGATCATTGTCTTGTTGAAAGACAAATCTCTGTCCCAGTCTCAGGTCTTTTGCAGACTCCAACAGGTTTTCTTCAAGAATAGTCCTGTATTTGGCTCCATCCATGTTCCCATCAATTTTCACCATCTTCCCCCTGCTGAAGAAAAGTAGGCCCAAACCATGATGCTGCCACCACCATGTTTGACAGTGGGGATGGTGTGTTCAGGGTGATAAGCTGTGTTGCTTTTACGCCAAACATATTGTTTGGCATTGTGCCCAAAAAGTTCGATTTTGGTTTCATCTGACCAGAGCACCTTCTTCCATGTTTGGTGTGTCTGCCAGGTGCCTTGTGGCAAACTTTAAATGACACTTTTTATGGATATCTTTGAGAAATGGCTTTCTCCTTGCCACTCTTCCATAAAGTCCAGATTTGTGCAGTGTACGACTGATTGTTGTCCTATGGACAGACTCTCCCACCTCAGCTGTAGATCTCTACAGTTCATCCAGAGTGATCGTGGGCCTCTTGACTGCATCTCTGATCAGTCTTCTCCTTGTTTGAGATGGGTTTTTTTTTGAGGGACGGCCGGGTCTTGGTAGATTTGCAGTGGTATGATACCCCTTCCATTTCAATATAATCGCTTGCACAGTGCTTCTTGGGATGTTTAAAGTTGTGGAAATCTTTTTGCAACCAAATCAGGATTTAAGGCCCAGTCACACTAAACAACTTACCAGCGATCCCAACAACGATCAAACCTGATAGGGATCGCTGGTAAGTTGCTAGGAGGTTGCTGGTGAGATGTCACACTGCGACGCTCCAGCGATCCCACCAGCAACCTGACCTGGCAGGGATCGCTGGAGCGTCGCTACACGAGTTGCTGGTGAGCTCACCAGCAACCAGTGTCCCAGCCCCCAGCCAGCAGCGCCGCGTGGAAGATGCTGCGCTTGGTAACTAAGGTAAATATCGGGTAACCAACCCGATATTTACCTTGGTTACCAGTGCACGCAGCTACACGTGCAAAGAGCAGGGAGCAGCGCACACCGCTTAGCGCTGGCTCCCTGCTCTCCTAGTTACAGCACACATCGGGTTAATTACCCGATGTGTGCTGCAGCTACATGTGCACAGAGCAGGGAGCAGCGCACAATGCTTAGCGCTGGCTCCTTGCTCTCCTAGTTACAGCACACATTGGGTTAATTACCCGATGTATGCTGCAGCTACATGTGCACAGAGCAGGGAGCAGCGCACAATGCTTAGTGCTGGCTCCTTGCTCTCCTAGTTACAGCACACATCGGGTTAATTACCCCGATGTGTCCTGCAGCTAAATGTGCACAGAGCAGGAGCCGGCACTGACAGTGAGAGCGGAGGAGGCTGGTAACAAAGGTAAATATCGGGTAACCAAGGACAGGGCTTCTTGGTTACCCGATGTTTACATTGGTTACCAGCCTCCGCAGAAGCCGGCTCCTGCTGCCTGCACATTTAGTTGTTGCTCTGTCGCTGTCACACACAGCGATCTGTGCTTCACAGCGGGACAACAACTAAAAAATGGCCCAGGACATTCAGCAACAACCAACGACCTCACAGCAGGGGCCAGGTTGTTGCTGGATGTCACACACAGCAACATCACTAGCAACATCGCTGCTACGTCACAAAAGTTGTTCGTTAGCAGCGATGTTGCTAGCGATGTTGCTTAGTGTGACGGGGCCTTTAGACTTCTCCACAACAGTATCACGGACCTGCCTGCTGTGTTCCTTGATCTTCTTGATGCTATCTGCTCTTTAAACAGAACAATGAGACTATCACAGAGCAGGTGCATTTATATGGAGTCTAGATTACACACAGGTGGGTTATAGTTGTCATCATCAGTCATTTAGGACAACATTGGATCATTCAGAGATCCTCAATGAACTTCTGGAGTGAGTTTGCTGCACTGAAAGTAAAGGGGCGAATAATATTGCACGCCCCAATTTTTAGTTTTTTATTTTTTACAAAAATTTAAAATAAGCATAAAATATTGTTCACCTTCACAATTGTGTCCCACTTGTTGTTGATTCTTCACCATAAAATTTTAATTTTTTATCTTTATATTTGCAGACTGAAATGTAGGAAAAGGTTGAAAAATTCAAGGGGGCTGAATATTTTTGCAAGGCACTGTATGTATGCGTATGGCATGAAAGCATATTGAACTGTAAAGCTTTTACATAATATGACAGTGTGCATAAGCCAGTGTAGTTATTATGGAATTTTTCTCCATATCCTACCTGCCATGCCATTGTTGCAACTATTTCTGGATAGCTCACCACTCACCGATGAAGTGATGTACGAAATGCGCGTTGGAGCATGAGGCACTCAGTGACACTGGCAAACAAGATTTGTTTTTATTTATTATCTACCAAGTAGGATTATTAGGACACTGGTCCACTAAGACTTTTGGAGATACCTCATATATACTGTTAAAAGTACAATATTTGATTCCTGTGTTATTTATCCCCTTAATGATGTGTAGTTATATGAATTCATTTATTATATTGAATTTTTTTAAAAAAAATATATATTAAATTAGTGTATATAGTATAGTTACACAATGGTAATTTATTGTTAGTAATTTGAGAATCATATAGGGCAGTGCATTGTGGCTTTATTTATTGGATGGTTATGGTTAATATAATTAACATTTATTTAATTGAAGTCTATTGAAGTTTTTTTATATTGAATAATAATTTTTACATCTACCTAAGCCACGTGGACGTCGTTTACTATTTTAAGGGTTATTTATTTATTTTACCGGTGCTTTTTGCATCCTTGATTGCATAGTTAGGCACTCTGTCAAAATGAATTAGTAAATGAATATATTGTATTTGTGTTATGGTAATAAAAATTTAGTTTTAATCAATTAAGTTGTGTTGCATTAATTTCTTCGTATAGAAGGTATTATTTTGATTCTATATGTTAGTTTCATTCACAACAAAAAGTGTGAGGTTTTTTATGAATAATATTTCTGGACTGCCCACAAAAATAGGACACTTTTTTCCATGGTCCATAAAAAAACAACCTAAAAAAACCCTGTAGAAATAAAGAGGAGAATGTTCAATCACTAATCAGTAAATATTACTGCTCATGTTAAATGCTGCTAATATTTTCATGGACTGTAGACATATATGAATTATAACCTTTAGGATTCAATACGGTTTTGTAATGTGTCCAGGAAAAAAATATTGACTGTTGGTGATTTTTTTAATAAGTTATCCAGAAAAAAAGAAAAAATCAGGTTAACAAACCTGTGCACCGCTTTCCATAGAGATTTTAACCGTCACTGCAGTGAGCAATGATTCACCCTCGTGGTCCATGATAGATCACCACTTTTCTGTGTAAACATTATACTGTGGGGGATCAAGACAGCGGTGACAGAAGGATGTGATGAATTGCAATGGCAGGTATATGGCAAAGCTTCACATTTGTAGTCTATTGAGATGTGTTTTTATCCCCCATAAAAGCCATGTGATTCATTCTATTAGGGTGCACTCACATTTGCGTATAACTCCGACGAGTGCTACCTGATGTTTTATTGGATAGCACTCATTCCAATGTTATACTAATGAGCAGTGTTGATTAGCGTTTTTTTTTGGTCATGCCGATTCTCTTATGCAAAGTAAAAAGGGAAAGACAGTGGAAGGTCCCCTGTATTCCTCCAGTGGTAATCAATACACAGGCTGTTTTACAGCTGAACTAGAGTTATTTATCAATACTGATACAAGTAAAATATATCTTTGTACCGTGTTAGCCAGTAGAGATAAAAAAATTGTTTAAAAGAACAGAGAGTCCTCAGTGGTTGATACCTTTTAATGGCTAACTGAAAAGATGGTAATAATTGCAAGCTTTCGAGACTACTCAGGTCTCTTCATCAGGCATGGTATAACACAAAATCTGAAGAGTCACATACTTATACACAACAGGACTTAGAATAGTGCAGTAAAAAAAAAAAAAAAAAAAAAAAAAAAAAAAAAAAAAAAGAACAAGTTATATGAAACAGAACTATCTCTATGGCAGGGGGACAAGCTGTTCTAGCCATAAATACTGCTGCAGTTCAGTGTGAAAGTTTTATTGTCCTTTGATAAGGGTCTGGTCCAGGGCTGTGACACGCTCGGATGGTCAGAGGAGCACATCTTTTAACTGATGTAAAAAGACATGAATCCATGAGACACATTCATTCCTTCTCTGAATGTGTCAAAGGTCATCATAAGTTTGTACTCCCATAGTCTCCTGTCTCTCTGGGACTTGAAGTTTCCTTTCAATACCAGCAATTTCATGTCCATGATGCTGTGGTCTGGGTTACAAAAATGTTTGGCCACAGGTAGATCCATCCTTTTTTCTCTAATTGTGTGGCGGTGAGAATTCATCCTTGTCCTGAGCTGTTGTCCTGTCTCCCCTACATACAGACCCCCAGTTGGACATTTGGTACATATAATTAAGTACACCACATTGGTTGTGGTGCAGCTGAACGTACCTGGGATCTTGTAGTCCTGATGTGATCTGGGAATCTTTATCTTGTCCGTTGTCAATATTAATGGACAGGTCTTGCATTTTTTCTGGTTGCAGGGAAATGTTCCTGTTGGTGTTGGAGAGGACAGGGAGCTTCTGACAATGATGCTTCTTAGATTTGGGGGCTGTCTAAAACACAGAAGTGGGGGGTCTGGAAAAATAGATTTTAACCGGGCATCTTTTTGCAGTAATGGTTGTAGTTTCCGTGCAGCTCCTCTAAACACCTCCAGATGTGGATTGTAGGTGACTACAAGAGGGACCCGGTTGTTCTCTTCTTTGGTTTTATAATGTAGAAGATGGTTTCTTGATATTCTGGTGGCTCTTATAATCTGGTTTTCAATTGTTCTTGGGTGGTAGCCTTGATTCAAAAAGGTTTTTCTGAGGCCCTCAAGGTGATTGTCTCTATCTGTACTGTTGGAACATATCCGATTGTACCTGATAGCCTGGCTGTATACAATAGAGTTTTTTATGTGTTTTGGATGAAAACTGTCCCATTTCAGGTATGTTGGACGGTCAATTGGCTTCTTGTACAGGGATGTCTGTATTTCATTGTTCCGTAGTTTAATGATGGTGTCCAAGAAGTTGATTTCCGTGCAGGAGTAGTTGAGTGTTAGGTTGATGGTGGGATGAAACTGATTAAATTGTTCATGGAAGGTCTTCAGCTGCTCCTCAGACTCTGTCCAGATGATTAAAATATCATCAATGTAACGGTAGTAGGCCAGAGGCCTGATAGGACAAGAGGATAAAAAGTCACTCTCAAGCTTGGCCATGAAAAGATTTGCATATTGTGGTGCCATTTTGCTTCCCATTGCAGTCCCAGTCTCCTGTAGATATATGTCATTGTCAAATTCAAAGTAATTATGGGTGAGGATAAATTTTGTAAGCTTCACCACAGAATTGGCATCAGTTCCTGTATTTTCCAGGAAAATTTTGCAAGCATTTAATCCATCCTGGTGTGGAATATTCGAGTACAAGGATTCCACATCCATGGTGGCAAGGATGGTTCCCTCTGGAAGAGGACCTATTGCTGATAGTTTTTTCAATAGGTCAGTAGTGTCCTGGATGTAGCTGGTTGTATCCCTTACCAAGGGTTTAAGGATACCCTCTACCCATCCAGAGACTTGTTCAGTGAGGGTGCCCACACATGAAATGATGGGTCTTCCTGGGTTTCCAGATTTGTGAATTTTGGGAAGCATGTAGAATGTGCCTATTCTTGGACTCACCGGTATCAGTTCATCAGTTCTTATGGATATGTCAGGCAGACAAGAGGCCAACTTGTTAAGTTCCTTGTAATAGTCCTGTGTAGGGTCAGACTCCAATTTCTTATAGTAGCGTGTGTCCATCAGTTGTCTGTGTGCTTCCTTCATGTAGTCTGATTTGTTCATCATGACTATTGCACCCCCCTTGTCTGCAGGTTTAATGATGATTTCTTTGTTGGTTTTCAAAGATTTTATGGCCCTTCTCTCCTGGGCACTGATGTTGGATGGTTGCCTCCTGTGTGTGTCTAGGAAAGTGGATTTTACCAAATGTCTGAAAGTGTCTATATAGTTATCCAGATGAGGGTTGCGTCCTGGTGGAGGTGTCCAATCTGATCTTTTCCTGGTTGTCAAGATCCGTCTTCCTTCAGTCTGGGAGGATTCTGAAACATCTGCATCGCTAAAATATTCCCTCAGACGTAGTCTCCTGAAGTAATCCCACCATCAACCTAACACTCAACTACTCCTGCACGGAAATCAACTTCTTGGACACCATCATTAAACTACGGAACAATGAAATACAGACATCCCTGTACAAGAAGCCAATTGACCGTCCAACATACCTGAAATGGGACAGTTTTCATCCAAAACACATAAAAAACTCTATTGTATACAGCCAGGCTATCAGGTACAATCGGATATGTTCCAACAGTACAGATAGAGACAATCACCTTGAGGGCCTCAGAAAAACCTTTTTGAATCAAGGCTACCACCCAAGAACAATTGAAAACCAGATTATAAGAGCCACCAGAATATCAAGAAACCATCTTCTACATTATAAAACCAAAGAAGAGAACAACCGGGTCCCTCTTGTAGTCACCTACAATCCACATCTGGAGGTGTTTAGAGGAGCTGCACGGAAACTACAACCATTACTGCAAAAAGATGCCCGGTTAAAATCTATTTTTCCAGACCCCCCACTTCTGTGTTTTAGACAGCCCCCAAATCTAAGAAGCATCATTGTCAGAAGCTCCCTGTCCTCTCCAACACCAACAGGAACATTTCCCTGCAACCAGAAAAAATGCAAGACCTGTCCATTAATATTGACAACGGACAAGATAAAGATTCCCAGATCACATCAGGACTACAAGATCCCAGGTACGTTCAGCTGCACCACAACCAATGTGGTGTACTTAATTATATGTACCAAATGTCCAACTGGGGGTCTGTATGTAGGGGAGACAGGACAACAGCTCAGGACAAGGATGAATTCTCACCGCCACACAATTAGAGAAAAAAGGATGGATCTACCTGTGGCCAAACATTTTTGTAACCCAGACCACAGCATCATGGACATGAAATTGCTGGTATTGAAAGGAAACT
Source organism: Anomaloglossus baeobatrachus (assembly GCF_048569485.1). Classification (NCBI taxonomy): domain Eukaryota; kingdom Metazoa; phylum Chordata; class Amphibia; order Anura; family Aromobatidae; genus Anomaloglossus; species Anomaloglossus baeobatrachus. Next base: position 128,050,527 of record NC_134358.1, read on the forward strand.
TCAAGTCCCAGAGAGACAGGAGACTATGGGAGTACAAACTTATGATGACCTTTGACACATTCAGAGAAGGAATGAATGTGTCTCATGGATTCATGTCTTTTTACATCAGTTAAAAGATGTGCTCCTCTGACCATCCGAGCGTGTCACAGCCCTGGACCAGACCCTTATCAAAGGACAATAAAACTTTCACACTGAACTGCAGCAGTATTTATGGCTAGAACAGCTTGTCCCCCTGCCATAGAGATAGTTCTGTTTCATATAACTTGTTCTTTTTTTTTTTTTTTTTTTTTTTTTTTTTTTACTGCACTATTCTAAGTCCTGTTGTGTATAAGTATGTGACTCTTCAGATTTTGTGTTATACCATGCCTGATGAAGAGACCTGAGTAGTCTCGAAAGCTTGCAATTATTACCATCTTTTCAGTTAGCCATTAAAAGGTATCAACCACTGAGGACTCTCTGTTCTTTTAAACAATTTTTTTATCAATACTGTGCACTGCACAAGTACAGTGGGGAAAGAAAAGTATTTAGTCAGCCACTAATTGTGAAAGTTCTCCCACTTAAAAAGATGAGAGAGGCCTGTAATTAAGATAATAGGTAGACCACAACTATGAGAGACAAAATGAGAAAACAAATCCAGAAAATCACCTTGTCTGATTTGGCAAGATTTTTTTGCAAATTAAGGTGGTAAATGAGTATTTAGCCATGTAAAAATATGCAAAATTTCTGGCTCTCACAGATCTGTAACTTCTTCTTTAAGAGGCTCCTCTGTCCTTCACTCATTACCTCTAGTAATGACACCAGTTTGAACTTGTTATCAGTATAAAAGACACATGTCCACAACCTCAAACAGTTACACTCCAAACTCCACTATGGTGAAGACCAAAGAGCTGTTGAAGGACACCAGAAACAAAATTGTAGCCCTGCACCAGGCTGGGAAGACTGAATCTGCAATAGGCAAGTAGCTTGGTGTGATGAAATCAACTGTGGGAGCAATAATAAGAAAATAGAACACACAAAAGACCACTGATAATCTCGCTCGATCTGGGGCTCCACGCAAGATCTCACCCCGTGGGGTCAAAATGATCACAAGAACTGTGAGCAAAAATCCCAAAACCCCACGGGGGACCTAGTGAATGACCTGCATAGAGCTGGGACCACCGTAACAAAGGCTACCATCAGTAAAACACTACGCCGCCAGAGACACAGATCCTGCAGTGCCAGACATGTTCCTCAGCTTAAGCCTGCACATGTCTGGGCCCGTCTGAAGTTTGCAAGAGAGCATTTGGATTATCCAGAAGTGTATTGGGAGAATGTCATATGGTCTGATGAAACCAAAGTAGAACTGTTTGGTAGAAACACAACTCGTGTTTGGAGGAGACAGAATGCTGAGTTGCATCCAAAGAACACCATACCTACTGTGAAGCATGGGGGTGGCAACATCATGCTTTGGGACTGTTTCTCTGCAAAGGGACTAGGACCACTGATCTGTGTACATGAAAGAATGAATGGGGCCATGTATCATGAGATTTTGAGTGCAAACCTCCTTCCATCAGCAAGGGCATTGAAGATGAAACATGGCTGGGTCTGTCAGCATGATAATGATCCCAAGCACACTGCCAGGGCAACAAAGGAGTGGCTTAGTAAGAAGTATATGAAGGTCCTGGAATGGCCTAGCCAGTCTCCAAATCTCAACCCCATTGAAAACCTTTGAAGGGAGTTGAAAGTCTGTGTTGCCCAGCGACAGGCCCAAAACATCACTGCTCTAGAGGAGATCTGCATGGAGGAATGGGCCAACATACCACTAACAGTGTGTGCCAACCTTATGAAGACTTACTGAAAACGTCTGACCTCTGTCATTGCTAACAAAGGATATATAACAATATTTTTATATGAACTTTTGTTATTGACAAAATACTTATTTTCCACCATAATTTGCAAAACAAATCTTGCCAAATCTAAGAAGGTGATTTTCTGGATTAGTTTTCTCATTTTGTCTCTCATAGTTGTGGTCTACCTATGATGTCAATTACAGGCCTCTGTCATCTTTTTAAGTGGGAACACTTGCACAATTGGTGGCTAACTAAACACATTTTCCCCACTGTAAGTGCCAATCAAGACTGGTGTAGTGGTGGCGTACCTGCAAGGATGCCAACTTGCTTACTGCCGTGGCCGGGTCCCATCTTTCCCCGCTGCCCCGCAGTGGCCCAAGTGCTCTCCTGCCTACCTCTCCTCCCAGTGCCCAAATTTTATGGTGAAGAATCAACAATAAGTTGGACACAATTGTGAAGTTGAACAAAATTTATCGCTTATTTTAAACTTTTATAAAAAATAAATAAGTGAAAATTGGGGCTTGCAATATTATTCGTCCCCTTTAAGTTAATACTTTGTAGCGCCACATTTTGCTGCGATTACAGCTGCATGTCGCTTGGGGTATGCGTCTATCAGTTTTGCACATCGAGAGACTAAAATTCTTGCCCATTCTTCCTTTGCAAGCAGCTCGAGCTGAGTGAGGTTGGATGGAGAGCATTTATTTGTGAATAGTAGTTTTCAGCTCCTTCCACAGATTCTCAATTGGATTCAAGTCTGAGTCTGGACTTTGACTTGGCCATTCCAACACCTGAATATGTTAATTTATGAACCATTCCATTGTAGATTTTGCTTTATGTTTGGGATCATTGTCTTGTTGAAAGACAAATCTCCGTCCCAGTCTCAGGTCTTTTGCAGACTCCAACAGGTTTTCTTCAAGAATGGTCCTGTATTTTGCGCCATCCATCTTCCCATCAATTTTAACAATCTTCCCTGTCCCTGCTGAAGAAACGCGGGCCCAAACCATGATGCTGGCACCACGTTTGACAGTGGGGATGGTGTGTTCAGGGTGATAAGCTATGTTGCTTTTACGCCAAACATATCGTTTGGCATTGTGCCCAAAAACTTCGATTTTGATTTAATCTCACCAGAGCACCTTCTTCTACATGTTTGGTGTGCCTCCCAGGTGGCTTGTGGCAAACTGTAAACAACACTTTTTATGGATATCTTTGAGAAATGGCTTTCTTCTTGCCACGCTTCCATAAAGACCAGATTTGTGAAGTGTACAACTGATTGTTGTCCTATGCGCAGACTCTCCCACCTCAGCTGTAGATCTCTGCAGTTCATCCAGAGTGATCATGGGCCTCTTGGCTGCATCTCTGATCAGTCTTCTTGTTTGAGGTGAAATTTTTGAGGGATGGCCGGGTCTTGGTAGATTTGCAGTGGTATGATACTCCTTGCATTTCAATATGATCGCTTGCACAGTGCTTCTTGGGATGTTTAAAGTTGAGGAAATCTTTTTGTAACCAAATCCAGTATTAAACGTCTCCACAACAGTATCACGGACCTGCCTGTTGTGTTCCTTGGTCTTCAAGATGCTCTCTGTGCTTTAAACAGAACACTGAGACAATCACAGAGCAGGTGCATTTATACAGAGACTAGATTACACACAGGTGGATTATATTTATCATCATCAGTCATTTAGGACAACATTGGATCATTCAGAGATTTTCAATGAACTTCTGGAGTGAGTTTGCTGCACTGAAAGTAAAGGGGCCGAATAATATTGCACGCCCCAATTTTCAGTTTATTCTTTTTTTACAAAAGTTTAAAATAAGCAATAAATTTCGTTCAACTTCACAATTGTGTCCCACTTGTTGTTGAGTCTTCACCATAACATTACCTTTTTTATCTTTATCTTTGAAGCCTGAAATGTGGGAAAAGGTTGAAAAATTCAAAGGAGACGAATACTTTCGCAAAGCATTGTATATAGTATGAAGTCCCCACAGCTCCCCTAAATAGAATAGATGTCCCCCCCACAGCTTCTTATATACAGCATGATGCCCCAACATTTCACCATACATAGTATGGGGTCCCCATAATCCCCTATATACGGTGTAATGGCTCCACAGCTCCCTATGTACAATATAATCTTCTATATAGTTCCGCATACACAGTACAGGGCCCCCAGAGCCCACTATATAGAGTGTAATGTTCCCTATATCCAGTTTGAGTCCCCCACAGCTCCCTAGGCACAGTATAGTGGCCCCAATATAGTTATAAGTGGCAATTGCTCTGGGTGGGTTTGGTTACTGCTGGGGGCCCTCTTGATGATGGGAGCACTAGTGTCATTCCAAAGCTCAGTGTCCCTGGTGTCGGCCCTGGTGTCCATCTAAACCCCAGAGCTGTATACACTATATTCACCAAATGGATAAACACCCTTTCGATAAGAATGGCAAGAGAATAAATGGCAACTGTACTTTCACACAACTAAATCTAATTTGGTAGATAAAATGTTAGGCAATCTGTAAAATAAAGGAGAATAGTTTGAAATTCAAATTCTCCAACTTCACGTAATTTTCACAAAAATGTGATCACAATACTGAAAAGCTTCTAATTAATCGGAAAATGAGTTTCTAACACTGTGAGTTCTCCTAGGAGTATATTGAACTTGTTTTCAGCTCTTTAATGCAAACACAGCCTTGTTAATGTCCAATTGACCTCGACCTATCTGGCTAGAGGAAAACGGATGGTAGTCAATGGTAACCAAGCGCTTCACTTGAATCTTTAGTTTTGTATAGACAGAGACAGACTAGCTCACCCTATTTCAATGTAAACCTTCCAGAAATTCCAGGATAATCCGTAAACATAGGAATGTATGGATCCAGGAAATATTTTTGAATTGGAGTTGGCAGGAGGTGGAAGGGCATAGATATATGGCTTGACGGAGAGAGTAGAGTCGAGAGTTACCCCCATACAGCGAGCACGTGGGATTAGGGAGAATCTTTGGCTTTGATGGAAAAGACAGGTGGAGTGTTAGAGTGAGATGGAGGAAAGATGATGAATTCTGTCCATGTTCATTTTTTGAAATCGAGCAGAAAAGAAGGATGAGATAGCAGACAGACACTGTGGGATTTTGGTTAATAAAGATTGATATCAGGTCCAGAGAGGTAGATCTGCATATCAGCAGCGTAGAAATGATACAGAAAGCCGTGGGACGCTATGAACTGTCCCAGGCCAAAGGTGTAGATGGAGAACAGCAGGGTTCTAGAACTGAACTTTGTAGGACACAGATAGGGGGTAACATAAGGAGCTAGTGTAAAGGTACCGTCACACATAACGAGATCGCTAGCGAGATCGCATCTGAGTCACGGTTTCCGTGACGCAGTAGCGATCCCGTTAGTGATCTTTTTATGTGTGACACCTACCAGCGATCAGGCCCCTGCTGTGAGATCTCTAGTCGTTGCAGAATGGTCCAGGCCATTTTCTTCAAAGGCGATGTTCTGCTGGGCAGGACACATCGCTGTGTTTGAAACTGTGTGACAGGGTCACAGTGACTGCTGAGATCGCTATACAGGTCGCTACTGCGACCTGTATTGTTCCTGCATCGCTGGTAAGATCTGACTGTGTGACATGTCACCTGTGACCTCCAGCGACTTAAGGCCCAGTCACACACAACGACTTACCAACGATCCCAAAAACGATGCGACCTGATAGGGATCGCAGGTAAGTCGCTGGGAGGTCACAGGTGAGATGTGATGACAATGATATTTCCCCATGGGTTTCTACTCTCTTATCTTATGCAATAATAGACCTATAGTAGAGAATTACTGTATAATCTACGCTACATTATTCCTCTTAAGGATTGCTAAGCTATAAAATATGTGAAAAAAATAATTAGGTCACTGTCCCTGATGATCCTGACATTTTGATGGATATGGACCAGTAGGACACTCAAGATGTCCACATCTTAGGGGCACTTTGCACGTCGCGACATCGCTACTGCGATATTGTCGGGGTCAAATCGAAAGTGACGCACATACGGCGCCGGTAACGACGTCGCAACGTGTAAAGCCTAGATGCGCTGATAAACGATCGCAAAAGCGTCGTAAATCGGTGATCTGTGTAGTGTCGGACATTTTCATAATGTTGCAGCAATAGGAGATACGATGTTGTTCCTCGTTCCTGCATTAGCACACATCGCTGTGTGTGAAGCCGCAGGAGCGAGGAACATCTCCTTACCTGCCTCCACCGGCTATGCGGAAGGAAGGAGGTGGGTGGGATGTTTACGTCCCGCTCATCTCCGCCCCTCCGCTTCTATTGGATGCCTGCCGTGTGACGTCGCTGTGACGCCGCACGACCCGCCCCCTTAGGAAGGAGGCGGGTCGCCGGCCAGAGCAACGTCGCAGGGCAGGTAAGTGCGTGTGAAGCTACCGTAGCGATAATGTTCACTATGGCAGCAATCACAAGATATCGCATGTGTGACGGGGACGGGTACTATCGCGCTCGGCATCGCTAGCATCGGCTAGCGATGTCGCAGCGTGCAAAGTACCCCTAAGTGTTCCAATGTGAATAACTAAAGGCCGCTTTACACGCAACGATATCGCTCATAGGTCGTTTTGTAGCGGTCACACGTACCCATCTCACAAACGACGCTACATCGTTCAGCGATATATTGTTTGACCAAGGCGGTCGTGTGGACACAGTCACACAGCATTCCTCCCAACGATTCCGGCAACGACAGAGGCGTATATGTGTCCATAGCATACACCCTGGCGTGACACCAATCAGAGCGGAGGAGGCGTGGAGCATTGCTTGCAACGACACGCTCGCGTCGCTGATGAAGGATGCACTAACGATGTTGTTCGTTGGCAGGGTGTCAAACGTAGCAATATGTCTGCTGTGTTCGAAACAACGAACAATATTTTGAAAATGAACGACGTGTCAACGATCAACGATCTTTGCTAGTTTTACGATCATTTGCAGTCGCTCGTAGGTGTCACATGCAACGACGTCGCTAATGACGAAGGAAGTGCGTCATGAAAACCGTGACCCCGACGACATATCGTCAGATAAATCGTAGCATATAACGGGGCCTTAAGGCTCGGAGATGGACCAACCAAAATACAAATTATTCTGTGTTTACACAAGCTTCACTTTTTACAAAGGATCTCTGCATTACATACGCAAGTCTCCCACTACCTTCATACTGTACCAGCACACACCTAAAAATTGAAGGTCAACAGTTCACTTTGATCTGCAGTCTCTCACCTAAAAGCCAAGGCTGTTATCTCTATCCTGTCTGTCTGTGATATCTAAATCATTCCCAATGAGGAAAAGAGCACATCACTCTCAGCGGAATTACTGATAAAGGATAACACAACACAAAAGAGGGATGAGCTCAGCATTCTCACATGTGCCTGAAATGGTTGATATCACAGCTGGCAAATGAAGTGGAGTGGAAAGCTCCTTCTGAAATCTCAGACATGTAGCCTGACTAAATGCATCCAGGCAGCAGAATACAGCCGTGGCATCCTTTCCGGAGAGGACATTTCTTTGTGTAGCCATGTTGATTTATCTCATCCCATATTATTGTGGGAGTGCGAGTAAAATAGACATGCATGAAATTAAAACACCACAAAAATTATTGTTGCAATTTAAGAGAAGATGAGGCTCACGGCTCCTCTGCCGCAGACAATATGAGCCTGACCTTCACAAGTAAGAAGGTTATGGAGTGAGGAATCAGCTACAGCGATTATTAGGAACATTATATGTGAGACACCGTACATCGCACTATCCCTCCCTCCTACTCTCAACACTTTGCCTGTCCCCGAATCCTGATCAATTTGATTGCTTATTCATAAATGACTTTCCTGCTGCCAAAAGATCCTGCTCCTGGATGCCTAGCTAAAAAAAAATGTCATTGCGATTAATCAGCCAGCTTTGCTTGCAGGTTCCTATGGTAGATCCAAGCTTAAAGGGAACCCGTCAGGTTCCCTATGCCCTCCAACCCAACAGAATTCATGGCTGTATGCCCAAATTCCCTGCTTAACCAGCCCTGTATAACACTTTTCACTAATATGAATGTTTAAAAAGACTACTTATAGACCTCGCTTTTGCTGTGTATGCGGATTAGGCCTGTGACTAGTCGCAGAGCCACTGTTTCCCCTGACTAGTCGGCCCTCTTTCCGTGTTATCACATCACTGTGGGTGTAATAACATGATTTCCACAAGCTGGCGCTACAGCCAGCTAATGAAAATCTCACCCATGCATGCTGCTCATTTCGGAGCGTCAGTGTGTATTTGAAGCCGGCTGTACACTTACCAGCTTCTTTAGGCGCACTGCGTAGACCCAGAAGTTCAAAAGACAGCTCACATACACGTCTCCTGAACTTCCATTCATATGCAAAGTACCTAATGAAGCCAGTAAGCATAACCCGGCCTCAAAGGCTCATTGACGCGGCCGAAAGGAGCTGTGCACATGATTGAGACTTCCAGGTCCTGGCGGTGATGCCAGCTCATGGAAATCATGTTATCACGCCCATAGAGGTGTGATAGCAAGGAAGGAGGGCTGACTGTTATGATCCGGAACCATGGAAGACCACCATAAACCATTGGTAAAAGGTGACAAGAGCATTGGCAACTAATCTGGCCGCCATCCCCTTACTAACCATCAACACTAGAAGTAGCCGAGGAGTGAACTAACATCCTGTGCACCGCGAACCCAGCCGGAGAACTAGCTATCCTAAAGGAAGGAAAGATGAATAACTCTCTACCTCAGAAAATAGACTGCCAAAGAATAGCAAGCCCCCCACATTGAAAGACTGTGGTGATATAGGAAAACACAATACACAGATAGATGATAGGATTAGCAAAAGGTGAGGCCCTACTGACTAAATAGGACAGGATAGGAAAGAGACTGATGGTGGCCAGAGGAAAACCCTGCAAAAATCCAAAAACCTGATAGTACAAAAAGCCCTCAGATTGCTAGATCTGAACTCCGTCCTATACCAGGCGCTCGTCATACCAATGAACAGAAATCAGGAACCATTACAAATTCAACAAGCAACAAACACATGGACTAATAGGAGCAAGACTCCAAACATAGCTGCAGGGAGCTTCCCAGCTAAGCAACTGAGAGGGAAGATCCCTGCATACAAATAAACTGAAAACAACCACAGTAAATTACAAACTAAGATAAGAGCAAAAAGAACCAAACAACAAATAAAGAGCCAAGCACTTATCTGGGGTAGATGTGGTCTGGAGCAGGATGAAGCAGGCTGGTGAACAAAGAACAACTGACATCCGGCATAGCCTGCTAGCAGACCAGGGTTTAAATAGGCAGAGAGTTAGCAATGGAAATGCCCATTGCTCAACACACCTGGTCTCTGTCCAAACCATTCCTGGCCACAGGAGGGAGACTCACAGCAGCAAAAGCATAACTGACATTCACAACAGCTGACTAGTCAAGGGAAGCAAAGTCCTTGCGACTAGTCACAGGCTTAATTACCATAGGCACATTAAACATTCATATTAATGAATAGCATTATACAGGGATGGCTGGGTATACAAGCATGAAGCCTGCTAGGTTGGAGGGCATCGGGGACCTGACAAGCTCATTTTAAACATCAAATGCAGTGACAAGCAAAAGGGTAACAATATTTTGTAATTTTGACTTTCAGCCAACATATCTTCATCATCCACTATAGCTTCCACCATCATTTTATACACAATCACCTTGGCTATCTCATACATAAATTTGACTTGCAACTATTTAGCATACATTAGTGGATTTGGACACATAGATGGCCAATGAGGGCAGATAGGAACAATATGTACAATATCAGAATGAAGATGAATTTACCTGTATGGATGTGTGATGGGAGATCCTTTAAGAAGGCCTTACCATGTCCCAGTCAGGGGCTGACACATCATTGGTGCAATCTGTGCAGCTGCACAGGGGCCCAAGAGGTGAGGGGCCCACTTCTACCTCCAAAGCAGGACACAGTTTTTGTCATAGACAGAACTACTGAACAGTAAATGGCCCATATAGTGTTCATGCACAGGGGCCTTATTTGGTCTGTGTCCGCCAGTGGTCCAATGTATTGTAGAGAATTCCCTAATATTGAGCTTCACAATGCCTTGTTACAACTTTATTAGTTCCCTCTCCATGGAAGATAGGACACTACTCGTACTTTGTAAAGAGATACCCCCACCGTGTGAAAACCACCCAGCTATATTTCATAATCAAAGTGAAAAGGTAAAAGTGATCTCAAATAAAATGTGCATGTTATTTTTGAAAAGGCTCATGTGTACTGTAACACAATGTAGAAGGTTCACTATATGGAGGACACATCACGGCATGACAAACTGAGCACATTGCTGCATTAATAAACCCTAGACCATCTTACAATGCTTGTTTCATACATGATTTTGGTTTTCATGTAAATCAACAATAAATTCTGCATATTGTAATATACGGACGTTTCCCAGTATCAGCTTAAACTTACCGTATGTGTTTCCCTTGGTTTTGAGGGTGGGGCGATTATAGTCGTGTTTTTATTAGGCCATGTGCGCACGTTGCGTTTTTTCATGCGTTTACGCAGCGTTTTGAACTGCAGCGTTTTAATGCAAAAATAAATGCATGTTTTGATTTCGAGGCAAAGTCTATGGGAAATAGGGCTTTCTTGTGCACACTATGCAAAAAAAAAAACTGCTGCGTTTTTGGTGTAAAAAATGTGTCAAAATCTCTGCGTTTGAAGAAGCAACATGTCAATTGTTTTTGCCATTTTGGCAGCGTTTTTCTAACATTGAAGTCAATGAGAATTATCAAAACGCAACCTTAATCAAAATCCTAACGTTTTTCATGCTTTTATGAAGCAAAACGCATGCATTTTTGGCATGAGTGAGGTCATGGCCTCATTTTGACGTTTCCTTTTGCCCTCACATCCAGTCCTTCTTTAAAAAAAAAAAAGAGTCCAACAATAAAATAAATTAGATGTTAATAATAAATATGAAATCTCAATAATCTTTTTCTTAACATTAAAATTTTTGTGTACGATTTATAGCAGGTTTTTTTTTTCTAAGGTTTGCATGGGCAAACTTTATTTAGAAGTGTCTTTGTATTGAAAACACATCCCATTTTAAGCACTGAAAAAGCATGTGAAACGTGGTAAAAACGCATGCGTATTTCCTGCGTTTTTGTGGCCAAAACCAAATTTGACAATGACAAATTCTGCCAGAAGATGCGTTCATTTCTGCATGGTACTGGACGCTACATGCGCACATAGCCTTAAGGCCGCTTTACACGCGATGTCGTTGGGGTCACGGAATTCGTGACGCACATCCGCCCTCGTTAGCGACGTTGTTGCGTGTGAAACGCATGAACGACTGTTACTGAGTAATTTTACTTACCTTATCGCTGATCGTTGACACGCTGTCCATTCCCCAAATATCGTAGCTGTTGCAGGACGCAGGTTGTTCGTCATTCCTGCGGCAGCACACATCGCTATGTGTGACACCGCAGGAACGAGGAACAACCTCGTACCTGCGGCCGGCCACAATGAGGAAGGAAGGAGGTGGGCGGGATGTTACGGCCGCTCATCTCCGCCCCTCCTCTTCTATTGGGCGGCCGCTTAGTGACGTCCCTGTGACACCGAACGAACCGCCCCCTTAGAAAGGAGGCGGTTCGCCGGCAACAGCGACATCGTAGGGAAGGTAAGTCCATGTGACTGGTGTAAGCGATTTGCCCATGACGCACAACCGACGGGGGTGGGTACGCACGCTAGCGATACCGATATTGCAGCGTGTAAAGTACCCTTTAGACTATCTTATCTACTGATATATGCGGTCAATCATTATTTTTACTTTATTATTTACTTGTGATTGCTCTGAGAATATCAGCAGAGAATTTAAATAACAAATGGACATCATAACTCTTCACCCAGAAGCCCTTATCCCTTTTATAGGGAATCTGTCACCAGGTTTAGGCCACCTAATCTGAGAGCAGCATAATGTAGAGGCACAGACCCCGATTGTCACTTACTGGGCTACTTGCTGTAGTTTTGATAATAATAATAGTTTTACCAGCAGGAGATTACCACTAGAGGACAAGTAAACATGCTGCCATGTAGTCCTCTGTATTCTTGTTCTCTTTAAGGCTATGTGCGCACATTGCCTTTTTTGTGACCACAAAGATGCAGCATTTTTGTGCATTTTTGGCAGCAAAAAACACAAAAACGCCCCTGCGGTAAAAAACACATAAAAACGCATGCATTTATGCGCGTTTTTTCCAATGCATTGCATGGGTGAAAAATGCTGGCAAAAACGGAGAAATAATTGACATGTTGCATTTTTGTGGTCACCACAAAAACGCACCTAAAACAAAACTGCACTGTGCGGATAGCAAAAATGAAAACTCAGACACTTTGCTGGAGAAAGAAATTCATGCAGTTTTTAGACCAAAAAACGTAACCGAAAAATGCCGTGAAAAATGCCTCATGCGCACATAGCCTTAGCCTATCTCACCACTGACTGGCAGTTTTCTGCCTATACATAGTGTAGCACCCCAGAGTTGGGTACTATCAAAGTGATTTATATTTATTAGCAGTAGTTTACATTGTGAGGTATGCTGCATACACTTTTACATCAAGAGTAAAGCTCCGGTCACACACAGCGAGATCGCTGAAACGTCACAGGTTTTGTGACATATCAGCGGCCTCGCCAGCGATATCGCTGTGTGTGACAAGCAGCAGTGAGCGGGCCCCTGCTGCGAGGTTGCTGATCGTTACAAAACGATCAGGACCAATTTGTGCTCGTTGGGTCTCCCGCTGTGCAGCACGCATCGGCGTGTTTAACGGCAGGAGACCAACAATCTAAATGTGCAGGGAGCCGGCACCTGGAAGCCTGTAAGCAGCGGTACGCTGGTAACCATGGTACATATCGGGTAACTATGCAAAGCGCTTTTCATAGTTACCCGATGTGTACCCTGGCTACCAAGCAGAGTGTCGTTACACGGGTCGCTGGTGGCTGGTCTCTGATCGCTGTGGACATCTGCCTGATTGACAGCTCACCAGCGACCATGTAGTGACACTCCAGCGATCCCTCCCAGGTGGGATCACTGGTGCGATCGCTGGAACGTCGCTACGTGTGACGGGACCCTTATACTCCCCACAGAGCTTGTTACTGGGTTGAATAGCCTGGTGGGCGGAGTCTTAGTACATAACTGCCATTACCTCAGGTGTTAGTCAGAGTACAATTGGAGGTCAGCGAGAGCACATGCCATAAACATGTAGGGGAATGCTAACCTCCCCTCAAGTAGGCTGTATGGGACGGACTGACCCAAAACCACAAGTAGGACCTCTTAGGTCTTGCACCTCTTTAGACAGATGGAATGCCCTGGTCTGCACAGTGCCTTAGCTTACCCGAAACTCAAAGATGTGGACGCAAGAGGAGTATGAGCCTGGAGGTGGGTCCCCTATAAAGAAGATGGGTGCACAGGAAATGAAGGTCAGAGGGAGCAGGAATTCTGGGATCTGCTGGGAAATAACACTCCAATGGGATAGAGGAAGCCACCTCTGTTGTGTCAGCTTGGTCAACAAGATGGGCTCTATTTACACTTGCTGTTATCACGCCTCATATGTGACTGTACCCTTGCATCCATTTGCTATCTGCCTGTCTGAGGAGCCGTATCATCTGAGTATGTTATCACTATCATGGCTGTGTACCTTTTGAATGGCAAATAGGTAAAAAGTCCATCTGTTTTACTGTTGAACTTGCCTCCTGACTCCTGTTTTTCCTGTACTGATATCAAGGGGCATGCCACGGATCACCTAGCTGACAGGGAAAACAGTAGAGCTGGCGTAAACCCCCGCACATCCATATCCATGTGCTTTTCACTGCCACTGGAGCGCCAGGACATGGACACGGCCACCAACACCAGTGACACATGTTAGAGGATCCGGCCCATGCCTGGCATCCTGGGTACAGTGCACTCCATATCTCTCACATAGTGTACAAGCATAGCTATGAATCAGTGCTGTGGGTGAAGTTATACAGAGCTCAGCATTCAGAGAACTGGTAAACCTGCAGCAGATAAAAAGGTTATTTTATCAAAACTGCAGCAAGCTGCCCAGTAAGTGATTAACATCACTGGAATCAGGGTCTCTGTCCATACATCATGAAATTTTCACAAGGGGTAGCAAAAACCTGGTCATAGATTCTCTATAAACCCTTTCCAGCAAAGAAGAATATGGGGAAATGGTGCATTTAGATGTGTAGATAATTGGCCCTTGCTATCAGGGTGGAAAGATGCCTCGGAAAGATGTATAGTGACCCTGCTCCCTAGTATTCTCCTTAAGGAGGAGGTTCCACAGGTGCAATTTGACAAACCCATGCAGTTGGGGCTGCCTTCCCTCATACTAGGTTGCTTGCGGTTCACCATGGGATGGATCATGGAAGCATATTTCTACTGCAGTCATAAGAGTCATTATATTGGGGTTTGTCCATCAATACTCAAACACAAAACACCATCTAAAAAGCTACGCCCCCCTGGTCGTGTGGTAGGAGGCGAGCAGGGTGTGTATGTTTCCTCCATTTACAGTTATACATCTAAGTTCATCATATCTGCTGATGTGGTTATCGATGAAAGATTTGAGACGATTTTTGTTCTTGTGGACAGTGGAGCAGGAGCCAACTTGGTGGTTTCTCGCTTTACTGTGACCCACAGTCTTACCTGTAGTACATTAGCGAGATCCATCCCTATATTGGCCATCGATTCTGCTCCTCTCAGCTAGAGACAGTTTTCCAAAATCATACATAATATAAAGTTGCGCATGAGGATGCTTCACAGAGAGTGCCTCTCCTGCTACGTCTTGAGGGTTTGCCCACTCTCATAATTTTGGGCCTTCCTTAGCTAATTAAACACAATCTGGAGATGTCAGCTGAGGCAGTTTTTGCAAAAGCAATTGACTGGGTACAACTATCTGTCATTTTTGTAAAAAACACACCCTCTTTTCTAGCCGAGGTGGCTAAGGTGCTGATGAAGAAAAGGGGCAAGATTCTACCTTCACCCCAGGTTAATACAAGGCCTCGGTGCCCTCCAGGGAGAGATGGTTATGTGAGGGTGGTCATTCTCACTGTGTCCTGTTCCCAAGGGTAAGGATTTTAAGGCATGGGGAACACCACTGTTTTCTGTTAGAAGAAGGTAATACCCATAAAGTACAAACGCATGTATGCTAATAAATATTCAGATTTGAACCTGCGTGTGAATAACTACTTATGGGTTCCCCTTAAGAACATCTGGTGGAAGTGTTCATCTGGGCTCCGGGCTCTAGGCTTATCGATCCATAAAGAGTAGCGGACGTTATTAACCCTATGGCCTTTCGGTTGGAACTACCCCAGTATTGAAGGTTCATAACATCTTCCACAGGTCATTGCTCAGGAGATTTTTTTGTGCCTCTAGAGCCTACATTATTACCTCAGCCTCTGGTTTGCATTTGTGAGAATCTCGATGGTCAGGTGACAATGGAAGTTAACACGAGTGAGTTGGTGCGTCCCTTCCATAGGTCATATCTGGACAAGTTCGGTCTGAGGGTTCTGAAGCCCCTCGTAGAAAAAGGGGTACTGTTACGAGTAGCTCCTGTTATTAGGGGACTTGTGACAACTCTGGGATCTGTCTTCACATTAACTTTTGAGGCTCTCGATTTTAAATGGGATTGCTTTCTTTTGGTGCAGCATTTTCCTTGCTGTTTACTCCTGGTTAGGTCATCTCAGCTGCAGTTGGTTTCTGACCACTCCCTTCCTTTTAAATAGTCACATTATCTATCACCTGATGCTGGTAATAGATTCATTCTGTGGTAAACCTAGAAGGGAAGAAGTCTCTAGTGGTTGCTGGAGACTTGTCATCTGTAGTCTTGATGTTTGGCTGCAGTAGTCAAGTTTTTTTCATATCCTTTTGTCTATGTTCCCCTTTCTGTCCTCCTTCCCTTGTGCTATATTACAGTAGTGGTGATGTCTTGTGTACTCACCGGCCTTGGGCACTAGGCAGGGTGAGTGGAGGGACAGTTATGGACAGATGACAGCGACGAAGGGAAGGACTTATATATGGACATTAGGGGAGCTCAGGGACCAGGTTAGTGTCAGGAGGTGTTCCATCCCCCACTACCTATTGTCAGGGTCTTCCTTTCTATTCCATCCTGTTGGAACCTCTGTGTTGCACCATGCGCAACACAGTCCTTATGTGACCAATACACTATAGACCCTTCAAGCTTTTTTTTTTTTTACATTATGCTTCTTTATATTGTAGAATCTCAGTTATATGCTGTTGTTGGATGGTAAATTATGTCCAATATTTATAATGGTCATCTGTTTTAATCCTTCTATTGACATATAGATAAGGCTGTAAACATCTCTTTTGGCCCAATTCTATGTTGATTTCCACTGACTTGAGTCTATAGAAAACCTTAAAAATAAAAGAAAGGGGAGGAGTGGATATGTGGGATAACAGTTAATGGTGATTATTATGTCTATTTCCCAGTAGAAATAATTTAATATTGGCTTTAATTTTATAAATTGGGTAAAAAAAGATAATTAGTGGTTTCAAGAATGTTATATAGTGATTTCAAATAGAGAGAAATTGTGGAATGGGGCTTTGTAAACCGCGCCAAAGATCACTGATGAAATCTTGGATTAATGTAAACTTTTTATTCTTGTACAGGTCTACGCGTTTCAGGAGACTCTGCTCCCTTCCTCAGGACCAAACAGGTATAAGTTACATCAGCTTTTTCTCGCGCTGGTGAACTCATCTAACCCCGTCCCCGACATTTCACCTTTCTTACAGTACTTGCTCACTTCCAGCCTGGGGTACTGCTGCCTTTGATCCGGATTTATGCTGTTACAGGAGTTGTGCCTTTCACAACCATCTTTGGTGAGTAGGATCATCTCCTTTATCACCCCCTGTCTGTCAGGGTAAGACCCTATTGTGCTTTTTTGTCTGCAGGTTCTTTTTATCTATATAGTGATTTCAAGGCAGTGGTCTCAAACATGTTCATATTACATTACTGTATTATAAGGAGCCATAGTAGGGTGGTCTTACAGGTCCATTTACAGATCCAATATAAAAGAAATCGCAACATGCTCCACCGAACTCACTTACTGAAACACTTAGAAGGAAAGGTATCAATGTACACATGATGGAGCCTGATGGAAACTGTGCAAATGTATGAAGGCCGTTCTGCTCTATAATCACCGAATGAGGAAAAACAACTGTTAAAGGACAGATCTCAGTGGTGCAATATTAAGCATTTAAAGGTTTAGGATAAGAAAGAGTTAATATCTATGTAGATATCTATATCGATATGATTTTGGATCTATTATGTAAGTTACCTTTTTTAGCGCATCTGTCACTGATCATTACTATATCAATTATTCCCTATTAAGCTCCAAACTGTCTTTTTCTTCTGGTCGTCTCCATGTATTTATTTTCGCCTATCACTGCTAGCACCCTCTGAATCATCTCACCTTTCTGGTTTTCACTCCTCCCACAGCCATCATAATCCTTTCCATTCTTCCTCTCTTCCAACCTAGGTTAGCAAGTGCAGGGAGATAAGAGCCATGCTGTGTTATCAGGAGGAAGGCAGCTGCACCTTCTCTTTGGGTGAATTTGGCTTCTGACTTTGTTTGAATTCACATTTTCTCAGCAGGCACAGCAACTAGGCAGACGAATGGCGCTAAACCAATAAGAAAAGATGCTTGGAGCTGTCTACAGGGCTCAATCTCACCACCTCCAGGCCTTGCTTGGCAGATATCTAACACACTATTGTATACAGTATATGTGTTCTGGATGGTGACTTGAGAAAGCAACTGGAGGATGTAACAGTCAATTGTCTAGGATCCAGATATAACTGAATAATCAGCAAATCATTATGAGGTTATTTTCCTGGAGATTTCTGCTCGGGCAGGGGAGAAGATTATGGCACAGGGAGAAATTATGAGAACATGTTTCACCTGGATTTTGTTAAATCTCAAACAAAACAATCATGGAAATTTATAATACAGAACTGGAACATCCGGTTCTACATTATTATCTTCCTAAATATAAATTAATGGTTAACATACATTGGAAAATGGCAACGAGAAAAAAACTAAAAGGGAGATGGCATTTGTCAGGTCTTTTCTTACCAAACTGAGTAAACATGTGAATAAGGGTATGTTCACACATCAGGTTCTTGCTGTGCCGCACAATCCGGCGCTTTGCGGGAAAAACACATCCGGTTTTTTTTTGCTGCTGGGTGCGGTTTTTCCTCATAGAATTTTATTAGCGCCGGATTGTGCCGCATGTACTAGCGTTTGATCCGGTTTTTGCCGGATGCGGCAAAAATCGTCACTCCGGCGGCCGCACAGGACGCAGAGAGGAACGTTTTTTGCCAGCGGCAAAAAACTGCATAGCGCCGGGTGCGACACTGTGCGGCATGGTGCATAATGAAAGTCTATGCGCGCTGAATCCGGTGGCATGCATCAAACGCCGGAAGCATGTACCGGTTCCGGTTTTTACTTCTAAGCATGCCCAGAAGTGATATAAATTCATTGCTCGTCAGAAAATCAATCAAATCACTCACCGATCACAGTCGCAGCGCTGCACGGCTGTCACAAAGCTCTGGTGGCTTCTCCTGATTTGAAAATGCTGGCTACCCATTATTCAATCTCTTATTCCCTGCTTCCCCCGCCCACCGGCGCCTATGATTGGTTGCAGTCAGACACGCCCCCACGCTAAGTGACAGCTGTCTCACTGCAACCAATCACAGCCGCTGGTGGGCGGGTCTATATCTTGCAGTAAAATAAATAAATAATTTTAAAAAAACGGCGTGCGATCCCCCCCAATTTTGATACCAGCCAAGATAAAGCCACACGGCTGAAGGCTGGTATTCTCAGGATGGGGAGCTCCATGTTGTGGAGAGCCCCCAAGCCTAAAAATATCAGCCAGCAGCCGCTCGGAATTGCTGCATCCATTAGATGCAACAGTCCCGGGACTCTAGCCGGCTCATCCCGAATTGCCCTGGTGCGGTGGCAATCGGGGTAATAAAGGGTTAATCATGGCATGCGTATATGAGACACCTCCATTGATTAACCTGTAAGTGAAAGTAAATAAACACAAACACCCAAAAAAATCCTTTATTTGGAATAAAAGACAAAAAAACACCCTCTTTCACCATTTTATTAAAATCCCCAAACACCCCTCCAGGTCCGACGTAATCCACAGAGGTCCCACGACGATTTTAGCTCTGCTACATGAAGCTGACAGGAGCGGCAGTAGAACACCACTGCTCCTGGGAGCTCCACGCAGCAACTTAAGGGAGTCGCGCTATCAGCGGTGACGTCACTGCGGTAGTGCCGGGGCGTGGGCGGTGATGATGGGGGCTGTAGTGCCTGCGTGTGCGGTGATGATGTGTGCGGTAGTGCTGGTGTATGTGTGGTGATGATGCGTGCGGTAGTGCCTGTGTATGTGCGCTGATGATGCATGCGGTAGTGCCGGTGTATGTGCGATGATGATGCGTGCGGTAGTGCCGGTGTATGTGCGATGATGATGCGTGCGGTAGTGCCGATGTATGTGCAGTGATGATGCGAGCGGTAGTGTCTGCGTGTGCAGTGATGATGCGTGCGGTAGTGCCTGCGTGTGCGGTGATGATGCGTGCGGTAGTGCCTGCGTGTGTGGTAATGATGCGTGCGGTAGTACCTGCGTGTGCGGTGATGATGGGGGCGGCAGTGCCTGCGTGTGCGGTGATGGTGGGGGCGGCAGTGCCTGCGTGTGCGGTGATGGTGGGGGCGGTAGTGCCAGCGTGTGCGGTGATGGTGGGGGCGGTAGTGCCGGTGTTTGTGCGGTGATGATGGGGTCTCTCGCTCTCCCCATTAAAAAAAAACAAAAAACAAAAAAAACCGGATCCGTTTTTTTTTACCGGATCCGTCGCATGAGACACAAACCGGATTGTCCCTGATTAGAAAAAACGGATGTGTGAACTTAGCCTAAGGGTGGCTTTACATGCTGCGATATCCGGCCCGATATCGCTAGCATGCGACCCACCCCCATAGTTTGTGCGAAACGGGCATATCGCTGCCCGTCGCGCACAAAATCTGGCACCCCCGTCACACATACTTACCTGCATAGCGACGTCGCTGTGACCGGCGTACCGCCTCCTTTCTTACCGCCTCCTTTCTTACCGCCTCCTTTCTTTCGTTTGGCGTCACAGCGACGTCACTAAGCGGCCGCCCAATGAAAGCGGAGGGGCGGAGATGAGCGGGACGTAACATCCCGCCCACCTCCTTCCTCCCGCATTGTGGCCGGAGGCAGGTAAGGAGATGATCCTCGTTCCTGCAGCGTCACATGTAGTGATGTGCACTGCCGCAGGAACGAGGAACAACTTCGCCCCTGTGACAGCAGCGATAACTGGCAGTGGACCCCCATGTCAACGAGGAGCGATTTTGGACGTTTTTGCAACGATAGAAAATCGCTCCTAGGAGTCAACACGCTATGACATCGCTACAGCAGCCGGATGTGCGTCACAAAATCCGTGACCCCAACGAGATCGCTGTAGCGAAATCATAGCGTGTAAAGCCCGCTTAAGTAAAGATAGTATATCTTGTGATTGGGAGTGTGACAAACACTAGGATCAATTCCTGGAGGTTTCTTTTTCATGTTTTCATTTACTTTTAGTCTGTAAAATATTCTCAAATTTCCAGAACAATTCTAATTATGAAGACCAAGGTGGTCTACCCACTGGCAGACACAGACAGGACAGGACCCCTGTGTAAAAACAATTTATGGGCCTTTTGCAGCCCAAAAACTCATAAAAATACAAAATTGCACAGGTTGTACCAATGATATGTCTGACCCTTGGAGTAGCACCCGATCCCGGCATGGCACTCCCGCTCTCATGCCTCGGTGGGGGAGCCGTTTTCCTCACATGACCGGCGGGCCCATGCGCCCCGTTCCTGCCACAGCCTCCTCCTGCTTACCCTTGGGAGCTGATCTCCTCACATGACCGGCGAGCCCATGTGCCCCGTTCCTGCCACAGCCTCCTCCTGCTTAGCCTTCTGGAAGTGCCTGAAGGGTGTGCATGCAGCCACGCCCCCATCTTAACGGGCCGACGTCCTATTACCCGGAGGTGACCCTTGAGGTTAGCTATCACTGACGGTATTTAAGGCACTCCTCCCTTATGGGAGGTGCCTGAGCAACGTTGCCCATCCATAGTGCGTTGCTAGTTCTCAGGTCCCATACCAGTTACTGTGTCTACTCCTGCGTTATGTGTCCTAGTACCAGTTACCTGTATCTACTCATCTGTGTATCTTCCTAGAGCCAGCTGCTACCACCACCTCTGTGCTGCCACGTCTGAGTCACCATCTCCGTTCTGTCACATCTGAGTTACCACCTCCATGCTGCCACATCCGGGATACCACGTCTGCAATTATTCATCCATGTGGTTACATCTGTGCCATCCCTACTGGACTTCAGAGACTCCCTTGTCTGTTAGAGCCGATACCACTGGTCCTGGCAGTCGTGAATTTAGGCCACCTGGGGCTGCACCTGACAGTTCCTGCATAGGGTATTATCTCGAGGTTAGTTCCTCCACGAGAGTCCAGTGTACGGCCCACTGGATCCACTCCCAGACATTCCTCGGCGACCATAACACTGGGTCTACCTGAATAACCCTTTAGGAACTTTGACAAAGGAGGCAGCATTTGCATGTTAAAATATCATACATGCTGGTCCTGCACCTCCTTAAAACCTCATGTATGATGGGTCTAACATCTTTCTTGAAGATAATATCATGCTGGCCACACACATGGCAAAGCTGTTGGTCTACGTATCTGCCAAACAATGCTTGTGTCCCCAGTCTTCAAAGATAACAAAGGAGCTGACATTAAAATGCAGTAGTATCCTGACTTTCATCCATTGGCAGACAGCTGTCACAATATAATGATAACCTCTCTCTGGACTTGTGAAATGTACTGCAGATATAACGCACAGTAAATTGTCTGTACTGGTAGTTATAACAATATTATTCACATATTTCACCCAAAGGAGTATTTCCATGTTATAAAGTGATGACATTTTGCTAGGATATGTAATCTTATTATTATGGGGATCCGATCTTTAGAACCATCACTGAGCATGGAATACAAAGTCCACTTCACATATTGGTATTCCACCGCAGCATAGCTGTACCCCTTGTCCAGAGAAAGGTAACGAAGACCGTCAGGTGAATATGGATGAATGCAGTATGCCGGTCCAACAATGGTAAGAGAGCTCTTGTGGGAGCATTGATGGAGGACTCCATAACAATGACAACAACTATAAGAGATGGTATGCAGGCCCTTCATGGGTGATATCTAATGTAATTTCAGGGGATTAAGTAATTAAATTGTAATTTAATTTTTTCAAACGTAACATACAGACCTGAATGCCAGCCATATTAATACAGACATGGTGACCAAAATTTTAGATTATTATCACAATACCGCCAGCTGTGACATGTACACATAAACTACTATGAATTAAGTATACTAATCATCAATTTTCCAATTAAATAAATCAGGGGAAGGGAGGATGGGGGAACCACGCTGTGTAAGGCTGAGTTCACACAGGGCATCTTTTGTAACTTTTTTTTGTCCCCAAAAAACGCACCAAAAACGAATTGCGGCAAAAACGCATCAAAAATGCAATGCGTTTTTCCAGCGTTTTTACAACGTTTTGCCCAATGTGTCTTTTAAGTCAAATCTATTGACTGAAGGGCTCAAAAACACAGTAAAAACACAAAAAACTGACATGCTGCATGCTGAAAAACACAGCCAAGATGCAGCCAACAAAATATGCCCAGTGTGGACAGCAAAATAGAAATCTCATAAACTTTGCTAGTTAGAAGGAAATGCATGCATTTTGGTGCATCTTTGTGAACTCAAAAACACACCAAAAACGCAGCAAAACATGCCCGTGTGAACTTAGCCTAAAAGGCCACTTTACACACAGCGACATCGCTAGTGATGTGTCGCTGGTGAAAGAACCCGCCCCCGTCGATTGTGCATCACAGGCAAATCGCTGCCTGTGGCGCACAACATAATTAGTCCCCGTCACACATACTTACCTGCCTAGCGACGTCGCTGTGGCCGGCAAACCGCCTCCTTTCTAAGGGGGAGGTTCGTTCAGCGTCACAGCGGCGTCACTAAGCGGCTGCCCAATAGAAGCGGAGGGGCGGAGATGAGCGGCCGGAACATCCCGCCCACCTCCTTCCTTCGTCATTGCTGGTGGCCGCAGGTACAATATTGTTCCTCGCTTCTGCGGTGTCATACATAGTGATGTGTGATGCCGCAGGAACGACGAACAACCTGCGTCCTGCAACAGCAACGATATTTGAGATTAGAACGACGTGTCAACGATCAACTATATGGTGAGTAATTTTAATCGTTAGCGGTCGTTCGTACGTTTCACACGCAACGACGTCGCTAACGAGGCCGGATGTGCGTCAAGAATTCAGTGACCCCAACGACATCTAGTTAGCGATGTCGTTGCATGTAAAGCCCCCTTAAGACCTCATTGACAGGTCATTGTTTCTATGCCAAAGCCAGGAGTGGAACTCACACAGAAAAACTATGAATGAAAGATTGACACCTATTCTATGTTTTGGGGACACTCCAGCTTTTGGCAAATACTGATGAAACACATATCAAAAATACTGATGTGTGAATGAGGCCTAAAGGGCTGTAGCCCCACACGACCTGTGTGTAAGTAATCTCTCAAATTTCAAACCCTCCCCTGGCAAAGACGGGGACCTTACCCCTGCAAGCCATGAACCCTTAGGCCTTGTGCAGACGTTTAGTATTTGGTAAGTTTTCCCTCAGTTTTTGAAAGCCAAAACCAGGAACGGGTAAAAAAATGCAGATGTGGTGCCCGTGTTTCTTTTATACTTTTCCTCTGACCGTTCCACTACTGGTTTTGACTTATCAATACTGGAGGTAAAAAAAACCCTCACCAAATACTTAACATGTGCATGTGGCCTTAGGCTAAGTTGATTTTTTTTCTACAAACAAAACCTTCACCATAAAGAAACTGCTTACAAACAGCAGGTTTTGGTGCATTTTTGCTGCTTTTTTTGGTGTGTTTTGCTATTTTTTTTGTGCAGATTATGTTTCATTTGTCTGGAGTGGCTTAGGTATCCATGGTTACGACCACTAACAACTAAAGAACTGTCCATATGTGAGTCATCATAACCATGGATACCCAAGCTGAAATGCCCTGCACATGAGGTAAGCGACATAGCTAATCAGGAGAACTATGCTAAATTTCTAATTTGAGGTATTTGCTAATATTTTTAATTTACACCTACTACATATTGGGATAGGCTCTTGGAGATGGGTGTACCCAAGGGGCAGACATATCATTGGAGCAACCTGTGCAGCCGTGCAGGGGCCCAAGATGTAAGAGGGGCCCATTTCCTTCTCTAAAACAGATGGAATTGTGCATTATAATGAGGTTTTGGACTGCAAAGGGCCTTTATACTGTTACTGCACAGGGCCCTTTTCTGACTGTGTCTGCTAATGGAATACCCATTTAATACAGTTAGTTTAATTCACCAAAAATGCATGGTGGCGTTTTTGGCAGCATTTTTGCAGTTCCTCATTGCGTTTCTGTGGTGAAAAAAATGCTGCAAAACGCTGAAAGAATTGACATGTTACCGTTTTAAAAAATGCAGCAGTGTTCCAATTTAGTCAGGAAAAAAAAAGCAATCATGGGCATGAGATCTCTTAAGTCGTATGACTAGAGTACATGAGTATATTGAAAATCAATGGGGAACTTTAGCATTTTTCTGGGAAATCTTCCTAAAAAATGCTCGGGTCCCCCATTGACTTCTATTATACTTGGTCCACGCGTCGTGCCCATCCGAGCGTCTGACTGCTCATTACAAGTACTTAGCATGGTAGTGCCCGCTCATCACTAATAGAAGCCTTCACTTTTAAGAAGGTACTACCCGTTTAGCAGAATTAATTTTTAAATGGTATCCTTTAAGTTAGTTTATTATAAACATATGCATACAGTTAGGTCCAGAAATATTTGGACAGTGACACAAGTTTTGTTATTTTAGCTGTTTACAAAAACATGTTCAGAAATACAATTATATATATAATATGGGCTGAAAGTGCACACTCCCAGCTGCAATATGAGAGTTTTCACATCCAAATCGGAGAAAGGGTTTAGGAATCATAGCTCTGTAATGCATAGCCTCCTCTTTTTCAAGGGACCAAAAGTAATTGGACAAGGGACTCTAAGGGCTGCAATTAACTCTGAAGGCGTCTCCCTCGTTAACCTGTAATCAATGAAGTAGTTAAAAGGTCTGGGGTTGATTACAGGTGTGTGGTTTTGCATTTGGAAGCTGTTGCTGTGACCAGACAACATGCGGTCTAAGGAACTCTCAATTGAGGTGAAGCAGAACATCCTGAGGCTGAAAAAAAAGAAAAAATCCATCAGAGAGATAGCAGACATGCTTGGAGTAGCAAAATCAAGAGTCGGGTACATTCTGAGAAAAAAGGAATTGACTGGTGAGCTTGGGAACTCAAAAAGGCCTGGGCGTCCACGGATGACAACAGTGGTGGATGATCGTCGCATACTTTCTTTGGTGAAGAAGAACCCATTCACAACATCAACTGAAGTCCAGAACACTCTCAGTGAAGTAGGTGTAGCTGTCTCTAAGTCAACAGTAAAGAGAAGACTCCATGAAAGTAAATACAAAGGGTTCACATCTAGATGCAAACCATTCATCAATTCCAAAAATAGACAGGCCAGAGTTAAATTTGCTGAAAAACACCTCATGAAGCCAGCTCAGTTCTGGAAAAGTATTCTATGGACAGATGAGACAAAGATCAACCTGTACCAGAATGATGGGAAGAAAAAAGTTTGGAGAAGAAAGGGAACAGCACATGATCCAAGGCACACCACATCCTCTGTAAAACATGGTGGAGGCAACGTGATGGCATGGGCATCCATGGCTTTCAATGGCACTGGGTCACTTGTGTTTATTGATGACATAACAGCAGACAAGAGTAGCTGGATGAATTCTGAAGTGTACCGGGATATACTTTCAGCCCAGATTCAGCCAAATGCCGCAAAGTTGATCGGACGGCGCTTCATAGTACAGATGGACAATGACCCCAAGCATACAGCCAAAGCTACCCAGGAGTTCATGAGTGCAAAAAAGTGGAACATTCTGCAATGGCCAAGTCAATTACCAGATCTTAACCCAATTGAGCATGCAATTCACTTGCTCAAATCCAGACTTAAGACGGAAAGACCCACAAACAAGCAAGACCTGAAGGCTGCGGCTGTAAAGGCCTGGCAAAGCATTAAGAAGGAGGAAACCCAGCGTTTGGTGATGTCCATGGGTTCCAGACTTAAGGCAGTGATTGCCTCCAAAGGATTCGCAACAAAATATTGAAAATAAAAATATTTTTTTTGGGTTTGGTTTATTTGTCCAATTACTTTTGACCTCCTAAAATGTGGAGTGCTTGTAAAGAAATGTGTACAATTCCTACAATTTCTATCAGATATTTTTGTTCAAACCTTCAAATTAAACGTTACAATCTGCACTTGAATTCTGTTGTAGAGGTTTCATTTCAAATCCAATGTGGTGGCATGCAGAGCCCAACTCGCGAAAATTGTGCCACTGTCCAAATATTTCTGGACCTAACTGTATATATCCTTTTCAGATACCATAAAAGTGCACACAACCTCTGTACTGTCTAATGTGTTTTTTTTTTACACTTTTCCTATTCAGGGCTCTGTAGCCACACCAAAGAAATCCTACCATGCAGTGCCATATTAGTTCCTGCAGTGTACTTGAGTAAGAAATAACTTTTATTCTGCTACTTAAATAATAAGGAAAGTCATATGCCAGGGTGACTCTAGCCTAAAGGCCACTTTACACACAGCGACATCGCTAGCGATGTCGCTGGTGAACGTACCCGCCCCGTCGGTTGTGCGTCATGGGCAAATCGCTGCCCATGTCGCACAACATCACTTACACCAGTCACATGTACTTACCTGCCTAGCAACTTCGCTGTGGCCGGCAAACCGCCTCCTTTCTAAGGGGGCGGTTTGTGCGGCGTCACAGCGGTGTCACTAAGCGGCCGCCCAATAGAAGCGGAGGGGCGGAGATGAGCGGGCCGAACATCCCGCCCACCTCCTTCCTTTCTCATTGCGGGCAGCCGCAGGGACGGTGATGTTCCTCATTCCTGCGGTGTCACATATAGCGATGTGTGCTGCCGCAGGAACGACGAACAACCTGCGTCCTGCAACAGCAACGGTAATCGAGATTAGAGCGACCGGACAACGATCAACGATATGGTTAGTATTTTTGATCATAGCAGTCGTTCGTGCGTTTCACACGCAACGACGTTGCTAACGAGGCCGGATGTGCGTCACGAATTCCGTGACCCCAACGACATCTCGTTGGCGATGTCGTTGCGTGTAAAGCGGTCTTTAGGCTGAGCCTTAGGGACTTTCAGTATGTATCCCATTTTGAGCCAATCCTGGAAGGTTTGTACAAGTACATGTCAATAAATTAGAATATCATCAAAAAGTTAATTTCAGTAATTCAATACAAAAAGGGAAACACATATATTATTTAGAGCCATTGCAAACAGGGATCTATTTTAAGTGTTTATTTCTGTTAATGTTAATGATTATGGCTTACAGCCAATGAAAACGCAAAAGTCATTATCTCAGAAAATTAGAATTACGACAAAACACCTGCAAAAGCTTCCTAAGCGTTTAAAATGATTCCTTAGTCTGGTTCAGTAGGCTACACAATCATGGGGAAGACCTCTGACTTGACAGATGTCCAGAAGGCAGTCATTGACACACTCCACAAGGAGGGTAAGTCACAAAAGGTCATTGCTAAAGAAGATGACTGTGCACAGAGTGCTGTATCCAAGCATATTAATGGAAAGTTGAGTGGAAGGAAAAAGTGTGGTAGAAAAAGGTGCACAAGCAACTGGGATAACCGCAGCCTTGATAGGATTGTTAAGAAAAGGCCATTCAAAAATTTGGGGGGAGATTCACAAGGAGTGGACTGCTGCTGGAGTCAGTGCTTCAAGAGCCACCACACACAGACGTATCTAGGACATAAGCTACAAGTGTTGCATTCCTTGTGTCAAGCCACTCATGACCAATAGACAACGCCAGAAGTGTCTTACCTGGGCCAAGGAGAAAAAGAACTGGACTGTTGCTCAATAGTCCAAATGTTGTTTTCAGGTGAAAGTAAATTTTGCATTTCATTTGGAAATCAAGGTCCCAGAGTCTGGAGGAATAGTGGAGAGGCCACAATCCAAGCTGCTTGAAGTCTAGTGTGAAGTTTCCACAATCAGTGATGGTTTGGGGAGCCATATCATCTGCTGGTGTAGGTTCACTGGGTTTTATCAAGACCAAAGTCAGCGTAGCTGTCTACCAGGAAATTTTAGAGCACTTCAAGCTTCCCTCTGCTGACAAGCTTCTTGGAGCTGGAAATGTCATTTTCCAGCAGGACGTGGCACCTGTCCACACTACCAAAAGTACCAATACCTGGATAATAACCACAGTATCACTGTGCTTGATTGGCCAGCAAACTCACCTGACATAAACCTTATAGAGAATCTATGGGGTATTGTCAAGAGGAATATGAGACACCAGACCCAACAATGCAGATGAGCTGAAGGCTGGTATCAAAGCAACCTAGGCTTCCATAACACCTCAGCAGTGCCACAGGCTGATTGCCTCCATGTCACGCCGCATTGATGCAGTAATTCATGCAAAAGGAGCCGCAACCAAGTATTGAGTGCATTTACTGTACAGAGTTTTCAGTAGGCGCCAACATTTCTGAGTTTAAAATCATTTCATTCAGTTGGTCTTATATAATATTCTAATTTTCTGAGATAATGACTTTTGGGTTTTCATTGGCTGCAAGCCATAATCATCAACATTAACAGAAATAGACACTTGAAACAGATCACTCTGTGTGTAAGGACTATATAATATACATGTTTCCCTTTTTGTATTGAAATACTGAAATTAAGTAACTTTTTGATGATATTCTAATTTATTGAGATGCACCTCTATATCAAACATGGCTGAATCAGGTTAGGTTTTAAAAATAAATACACAGCAATTTTAAAAAAATATATTACTTCTCAAAAGCTTCGATTAGTGAAAGAAATATAATTTAAATAAAGATTATTTTTTATACCCCTTGAAAGGCTACGTGGACTTTTAAAATCTACCGACATCTCTATTTGAAATAAAAAAAGGATTTTACATATGTTAATGGTTACAGTTAGGTAATTATATTGAACTTTAAGGTTCAGTCTGTATTTTTCAATCCATCATTCATTTTTAGACTCCTTGATAAGTAGTTTGCAGCCTGGCCCAAGCTTCAAATTTGTCTTATGAGATTGTTCTTCCAGTAGTACATGCTTGAGGTGAGGCATTTGTATCTTCTATCCTGTAGCTATTTCTTCATTGCTTTCCTGCAGAAATAGGAGGGAAGTACGAGACCTAAAGAATATTCTGAGTCATAGTAGCCCAACAAAATGTTTGCCCCTTTGTGCCCATCCCTGCGTAGGTGCCCAATCCTGAAGAGGGTCCTAACTGGAGAATTCACCAGAGATGCTGCCATCTAAAAATTTATTTCAGTAAAAATGATGATGTTGTGAAGAACCAAAAATTTGAATTTTCAAAGATAAAGAATTTGTTTTTCAAACATTTGGGGAGGAAATTAACCCCAGATCCAGGACCACCCAAAAATCAGTTAAAATGAGGAGGATGATGGGATCTACCAAGAATCTGCTCCTCTCTCATCTCTTCTTCCCACAATCACGTACAAGATTTCACCCGTGCATCCCCCATACTCTGGAACGCTCTACCTCAGCACATAAGACTCTCACCTACCGTGGAAAGCTTCAAGAGGAACCTCAAGACCCACCTCTTCCAACAAGTCTACAACCTACAATAGCCCTCAGTCCAGTAGACCACTGCGCAACCAGCTCTGTCCTCACCTATTGTACCATCACCCATTCCCTGTAGACTGTGAGCCCTCGCGGGCAGGGTCCTCTCTCCTATACCAGTCTGTTATGTACTGTTAATGATTGTTGTACGTATACCCTCTTTCAGTTGTAAAGCGCCATGGAATAAATGGCGCTATAATAATAAATAATAATAATAATAATTTGAGTCATATAAGACAAAAAAAATGTGTGCCCTCTTTCAAAGCTTCAGTAAGCAACACACCAACTACTAATAGTGAATTTTAAAGTAACACAAGCTCCAATTGCTATGCTGTATAATATTGTCTGCCACCTCAGCACCTGATGTTACTCATTTACATGCTGCAATATGTTATGTGGTAAATTCCTTCACATTTCAACTATACAAATCAGCTGGTGGCTCAGACACACTGCTCTGTCGCTGCATATACGTTAGATGATCAATTGCTGGTGTGTGCCGTTACACAAGCATGTATTAGGCCTCATTTAGACATTAGATTTCTCTGCGTATGAGAAAAACAGACCGATTGTTGGGATCCAATTTTGATTACAGTTTGATCAGATTGTGGTCCAATTGTCATCGGTTTTTCTCATACAGGAAAAAGAAAATGTTTCTCCATCTTCTCAATTATGACAGTTTGTGAAAATCTGACCACACAGATGTCATCCGAGTGTTCTGAATTTTTCACAGATCCATAGACTTGCATTGTCGATTCTGATCCGACCCTTGGATCAAAATCATGTCTGTATGATTTTCCACAGATCGCACAATCCACAAATCACAAACATGTCAATGGTACTGTAGACTGTGAAAATCATGAATAATACTCACACGAGAATATCAAACGTCTGAATGAGTCCTTACTTTGCCTAATTGCACGGCAACCACATTGTTTCTGGCATTATCATTTACTAGGTCAAAGGGAACCGGTTATCATTTTTTTGCCCTATAAATTGCGGCCTTCACACTGGGCTCTTATATACAGCATGTTAGAATGCTGTATATAAGAGCCCAGGCTGCTGGGTATAACATAAAAAACACTTTATAATACTCACCTAGAAGGTCGCTCCGATGCACAACGGTCGGATGGGTGGTGCCATTCTCCAAGACTGGCGCCTCCCATTTCGGCCATCTTGGTCTTCCTTATTCTGAAGCCGCGGTGCATGACGCGTCTACATCATACACACGCGCCAGCATTGAGACCCTGCGGAGGCGCACTTTGATCCTCCTTGCTCAGGGCAGATCAAAGTATTGTAGTGCGCCTGCGCAGGACCTCAATGCCGGCGCGTGTGTATGATGTAGACACGTCATACACCGCGGTTTCAGAATAAGGAAGACCAAGATGGCCGAAATGGGAGGCGCCAATCCCAGAGAACGGTGGCACCCATCCGACTGTTGTGCACCGGAGCGACCTTCTAGGCGAGTGTTATAAAGTGTTTTTTATGTTATACCCAGCTGCCTGTGCTCTTATATACAGCATGTTAGAATGCTGTATATAAGAGCCCAGTGGTGGTGGCCGCAGCTTATAGGGCAAAAAACTGGTGACAGATTCCCTTTAAATAATTGTATTCGACTAGGAGCCATCATGACATGACATTTAATATAATTTTTTACCCTACTGGTATTGGAGACTGGGAGATGAGGGAAATGTGGAGGAAGTGTATAAGCATCGCTTGGTGTGGAAGTATTCCCTCACTACCAGAGCCGAAGATCACCACAGTGTAGAGCATTGACTCAATGGACCATAAAATTCATGTCAAATCCTTGTCTGCAAAAGTTGCTGACAACAGTGGAAGACAACTTGCATCGCTTTTTTATTTAATAAATTATGGGAGTTAGGCTATGTGCGCACTTACCGGATTTTGCCGCGGATTTTCCGCGGATTTGCTGCATGTTTCGCTGCAGAAAATGTTCATAACATCTCTGCAGTGAATCACCAGCAAATCCTATGGAGAAAAAAAATCCTGTGCGCACTGAGCGGAATTTGACAGCTGCATGTTTTGCTGCGGGAATCCCGCAGCAAAAACAAGTGCATGTCACTTCTTTTCCGCACATCGCTGCGGGATTTCACTCCATTGACTCAATGTTAATCATGAAATCCCGCAGGGAATAACGCAGGCAGCAAATTCTGTGCGGTTCACTGCGTTTTCCTGCGTTATTCCCTGCGGTATTTCGCGGTTTACCTCCGGTAATGTGCATCGCCTGTCTGCGGTTTTGCAGGGAAGTGATGTCATTACAGGAACAGGAAGCCGTGCAGAGAGTAAACACACACACAGATTACACACACACATAGACATCACAGACATAGAACACATAGACACAGACACATAGAACACACATAGAAAGAAAACGGAAATATAGAAAAAAAAGAACGTGGGCTCCGCTGCATATTTACCTTCCAGCCGAGGTAAGCACACAGCGGCGGCCCGGTATTCTCAGGCTGGGGAGGGAGAGGGGCAGGGTTAATGTCCCCCGCCTCACTCCCCCTCCCGCAGCCGAGAATATCAGCCGCAGCTGCCCCGGGACTGTCGCATGCAATATGCGGCAATACCGGCGTGTCCTCGGCTCTTCTTGCCACCGTGTAGCAGTGGTGGCAAGGTAATACAAGGGGTTAATGGTGATGGGGGACCACCGCCACTAACCCCAGGCTTGATCATGGCAGCGTCTATGTGACAGCTGACATGATCAACCCGTAAGTAAAGTGAATAAAACACAGACACCGAAAAATCCTTTATTTTAAATAAAACAAACAAGCCTCGTTCACCATTTTATTAACCCCCCCCAAACAAAGCTCCGGCGTAATCCATAGGTCCGACATAATCCACAGGTCCGGCTCCTGCGTCCTGCACTGCTGACATCCAGCCGCGACTGTCACAGACACAGGCTGAATGCAGCAGACAGCAGAGGTAATTACCGGTCATTTCCCACGGCCGGTAATGTGAACTCACTGCCGACCGTGGGAAATGCAGCGATCTGTCATCTATCTATCCCTCTATCTATTCTTCTGTCTATCTATCCCTCTATCTATTCTTCTGTCTATCTACTATCTCAGAATTAAATGACTTTTTTTTTTTTTTTTCAATGTGCTTTATTGCATTGAATGCAATAAAGCACATCCCAACCCGCACGCGGCAAAACCGCGGCAATACAGCGAATAATACCGCGGTAAAACCGCGGCAAACCGCGGCAAACCGCATGCGGTTTTCGGGTGCGGTTTCCCGCGGTTTTTTACCACGAGTGCGGTAATCTTTGAGAGGATGCGGAATTTTCACAAGAAAATTCCATTTCCCAGTGCGCACAGAGCCTTAGAGAGCTTCCATTTATGCTGAGCACACACAGATCTTCTGCAAAAGGTAGTACAATCCAGGTGGTCCAGCATCAATTGTGTTGAACTCGGACATATGGGAGTTCAGTTATCACACACGAGTGAACACAGGTTTCCTGTGCACACAAAAGACTGATGATGCAATGAAAGGAGAGGCAGAGTAGAGAAAGCAGATGAGGATCATGATGGGGATGAGAACAATGACAAGTCACAACTTGTGGTTACCCACTAGCTACCAGAAATACGATCATGTGGACAGTGTAATCCTTGCTCAATTTGCTTTCCCCACGTGAGCAGGTTATGCCTGTTTCATATGCCGACAGAAAGATGAAGTTTCTAGTTCCAGGATGTATATGACTTATTTTCCTACATCAGAACCTGTAAACAACAATAGTTTGATCTTCCAGCAACATTAAAGAGAACCGGTCATCAGGATGTTAAAGTAAAGGTATGGCCATATGGCACTGTTATCCTGATTCAAAAGATACAGCCAATGAAGATATCGGCAACCCGGTGGCAAAATATTCCTTAAGCCCACCACGAGATCAACCTGCACAAGTGTGACGGGGTCCTTCTCCCATATCGCACAATCAACAGAGCATTTATTCCAAGCAAGTCATAAGGTCCATAACATAATCCACTACACAGAGGGTAAAAAAAATAGTCCAGAAACACGAATATAGGACGGTAAGCGATAAACGTTCAGGTCTCTCTGGGGAGCCGTAGTTTTTCCCTCAGAGGTTCAATCTTCCTGCTTCACTCTTGAAGTTCTCAACAGACTGACCAATTCTTCAGGTAAGCAGAGATTTTAGGTGGATCTCAGGCCCCCTCCCCCAGACCTAGGGACAGGAACACTACAAGGGGTGATTACCTACAGACAGTACAATGTACACAAGCAATTCAGAGAATGGCCAGTGAACCACGCCTAAAATACGAACCTACAGAACATTTTACACAACCCCCATATTTCACCATCACAACAAGCCCTACCCGCAGCTAGCACAGTGTCAGCGTGAAATTTAAAAGAGAAGATGCAAACATCAGAGGCAGTGGAGGGGCAGACACCAAAGACCCTACCAACAGTCTTGCCTCAATGCACTGACAGCTTAGGAAAGGAAACATCTAATGATGATTAAACAACCAGGATATGGATTCCTTCATTTAATCTGTATAACAGCTCTATTATGGCAATACCTTTATTTTAACATGCATAATCCCGATGACAATTTCTTTTAAAAAGAATTCCCACAGCAAGATGCAAACACAATGGACTTGCTAAGACTAAAGGCCACGTCACACTAAGCAACATCGCTGCTGAGGAACGACTTTTGTGACATAGCAGCGATGTTGCTAGCGATGTTGCTGTGTGTGACATCCAGGGGAATTAGCATTAAGAGGCTAAAATTTAACTTTTAATCTATTCCATTAAAATTTAGATTAAAATATGTATTAACCCAAAGTTCTCTGGATTGCTGTCATTGTACATTGTCATTGTAGGGGCACAAGAGAGGACTAGATGTGGTCTGTTCTTGTAAGAGCAGAAGCTTTGGGGTGTTAGACGTTATGAAGATCTTCTAGGGTCAGTATAGGGCCAGCCGACGCTGTGTGGACCCATATAGAGGAAGTCTTATGCACCCCAAGCTGCAAGAATGGGTGAGATCAATCCTAACTCATTCCATAAAATTTGAATTGGTAAATTCCTCTTTGAGGATCACCGTGCACTATTTGTTTTTTTGATGATTTTTTAGATACTCATATTGGACCACTGTCCCTATTGGAGTGATAATCATCTTACTCAATTTGATTTGTGTATATTGTGTTTTTTTGTTTGTTTTGTTATGTCATAGGTTCTATGGAAATGTGAGGGCTGTACAATGACAGCAATCCAGAGAACTTTGGGTTAATACATATTTTAATCTAAATTTTAATGGAATAGATTAAAAGTTAAATTTTAGCCTCTGAATGCTAATTCCTCTAATTTGAAGAGGCCTATTCTCCTACATCAGGAGCTGCTGAATTGATGTGTGTGACATCCAGCAACAACCTAGCCCCTGCTGTGAGGTCGTTGGTTGTTGCTGAATGTCCTGGACCATTTTTTAGTTGTTGCTGTCCCGCTGTGAAGCACACATCGCTGTGTGTGACAGCGACAGAGCAACAACTGAATGTGCAGTGAGCAGGGAGCCGGCTTCTGCGGACGAGGGTAACCAATGTAAATAACGGGTAACCAAGAAGCCCTTTCCTTTGTTACCCGATTTACCTTCGTTACCAGCGTCCGCCGTTCTCACGCTGTCAGTGCCGGCTCCCTGCTCTCTGCACATGTAGCCGGAGTACACATCGGGTAATTAACCCGATGTGTACTGTGGCTAGGAGTGCAGGAAGTAGGGAGCCAGCACTGGCAGTGTGAGAGCGGCGGACGCTGGTAACGAAGGTAAATATCGGGTAACCAAGGTAAGGGCTTCTTGGTTACCCGATGTTTACCGTGGTTACCAGCGTACGCAGAAGCCATCTCCCTGCTGCCTGCACACGTAGCAGAGTACACATCGGGTAATTAACCTGATGTGTACTGTGGCTAGGTGTGCAGGGAGCCAGCGCTAAGCGGTGTGCGCTGGTAACCAAGGTAAATATCGGGTTGGTTACCCGATATTTACCTTAGTTACCAAGCGCAGCATCGCTTCCACGTGTCGCTGCTGGCTGGGGGCTGGTCACTGGTTGCTGGTGAGATCTGCCTGTGTGACAGCTCACCAGCAACCCGTGTAGCGACGCTCCAGCGATCCCTGCCAGGTCAGGTTGCTGGTGGGATCGCTGGAGCGTCGCTTAGTGTGACGGTAGCTTAAATCTTGATCAGTACTTTCAGTCACTGATAAGCCTTCTACATTATTACCTACTTCTGACCTGACAGCAGAAAAGCAGATCTTTCCCTTAAAATCTGCTAGCAATTCTCTTTAATGTGGACTCCACTGCAATGACAGTCTGATGATGTTACTTACTCAACAAGTATCTGGTTCCCAATCATCAGCAATCATCAATCATCCAAGTCTTGGCTTACAAAGGCTGTTTGTCCATCTCCCTCAATAAATCATCCAGAAGTTGTTCTTGTAAATTATCTTCCTTAGACCTTGGGGTCCTGTGGGTTAGGATACTAAAGGGATAAAAGTGTATTAGATACAATTAAAACATTTGGCAGTTTTGACTATACAGAACACTGATAGTGTCACTGTCAGAGGTAACATCATACTGCTGTGACTCAAATGAGTGATTTGTCATATATTCCCTTATACCCTCCACTTCCTACCTATTAATTCACTTGATAGAGGCAAAGGAGGGCAACTGTGATTTGCATTTGGTACCACTACTGTCATGACTGTGTAGTTAGTGCTGTTGCAGTCAGTAGCTTCCACATTTTTAGTGGGGTATATAATTTTTTTTCTCCTTACAGTAGCATGTCTATTGCCAGTACCACATTTTCATTTAACCAGGTTGGTACATAAACAAAAAGTAAACAGGGGCACCAGCTACCGTATTTGTATTTTTGTGGGGTGTACAGTTCTTAAAATGGGCTAGTAAAACAGGTGTGCTGAAAGTAAAGGTGTATATTTTTGCTTTTTTTTTTAAAAAAAAAAATATAAAATTACTGAATATTTTACTCCTCTCCATGACAAAAAGCGTTAAGTAAGAATGCTACTTTAGTACATAGGTATATGCCCAAAAAGGAAAATGCAGCACCAGCCCACGGTGTTGTCATAGGTGTACAATTGCTAAATTGGGACTAAAACTGGTATGCAAAAAATAAAATGTTTCCATTATTTTTAAAGATTTTAACACAATAAATAACACCCCTTTTCTCCAAAAAGGATGAGACAAGAAAAAAATAGGTAGGTACAGTTAGGTTCAGAAATATTTGGACAGTGACACAATTTTCGCGAGTTGGGCTCTGCATGCCACCACATTGGATTTGAAATGAAACCTCTACAACAGAATTCAAGTGCAGCTTGTAACGTTTAATTTGAAGGTTTGAACAAAAATATCTGATAGAAATTGTAGGAATTGTACATATTTCTTTACAAACACTCCACATTTTAGGAGGTCAAAAGTAATTGGACAAATAAACCAAACCCAAAAAAAATATTTTTATTTTCAATATTTTGTTGCGAATCCTTTGGAGGCAATCACTGCCTTAAGTCTGGAACCCATGGACATCACCAAACGCTGGGTTTCCTCCTTCTTAATGCTTTGCCAGGCCTTTATAGCCGCAGCCTTCAGGTCTTGCTTGTTTTTGGGTTTTTCCGTCTTAAGTCTGGATTTGAGCAAGTGAAATGCATGCTCAATTGGGTTAAGATCTGGTGATTGACTTGGCCATTGCAGAATGTTCCACTTTTTTGCACTCATGAACTCCTGGGTAGCTTCGGCTGTATGCTTGGGGTCATTGTCCATCTGTACTATGAAGCGCCGTCCGATCAACTTTGCGGCATTTGGCTGAATCTGGGCTGAAAGTATATCCCGGTACACTTCAGAATTCATCCGGCTACTCTTGTCTGCTGTTATGTCATCAATAAACACAAGTGACCCAGTGCCATTGAAAGCCATGCATGCCCATGCCATCACGTTGCCTCCACCATGTTTTACAGAGGATGTGGTGTGCCTTGGATCATGTGCCGTTCCCTTTCTTCTCCAAACTTTTTTCTTCCCATCATTCTGGTACAGGTTGATCTTTGTCTCATCTGTCCATAGAATACTTTTCCAGAACTGAGCTGGCTTTATGAGGTGTTTTTCAGCAAATTTAACTCTGGCCTGTCTATTTTTGGAATTGATGAATGGTTTGCATCTAGATGTGAACCCTTTGTATTTACTTTCATGGAGTCTTCTCTTTACTGTTGACTTAGAGACAGATACACCTACTTCACTGAGAGTGTTCTGGACTTCAGTTGATGTTGTGAACGGGTTCTTCTTCACCAAAGAAAGTATGCGGCGATCATCCACCACTGTTGTCATCCGTGGACACCCAGGCCTTTTTGAGTTCCCAAGCTCACCAGTCAATTCCTTTTCTCTCAGAATGTACCCGACTGTTGATTTTGCTACTCCAAGCATGTCTGCTATCTCTCTGATGGATTTTTTCTTTTTTTTCAGCCTCACGATGTTCTGCTTCACCTCAATTGAGAGTTCCTTAGACCGCATGTTGTCTGGTCACAGCAACAGCTTCCAAATGCAAAACCACACACCTGTAATCAACCCCAGACCTTTTAACTACTTCATTGATTACATGTTAACGAGGGAGACGCCTTCAGAGTTAATTGCAGCCCTTAGAGTCCCTTGTCCAATTACTTTTGGTCCCTTGAAAAAGAGGAGGCTATGCATTACAGAGCTATGATTCCTAAACCCTTTCTCCGATTTGGATGTGAAAACTCTCATATTGCAGCTGGGAGTGTGCACTTTCAGCCCATATTATATATATAATTGTATTTCTGAACATGTTTTTGTAAACAGCTAAAATAACAAAACTTGTGTCACTGTCCAAATATTTCTGGACCTAACTGTACATCCAAAAAGCCAACTACAGCAACAGGCCACTGTTTGTGTGGCATGTACTAGTCTAATATTGGACTATTAGAACAAGTGTACAAAATAATTAAAAAAAAAAAACTAAAACATTTACACTGTAGACCATTGCATTTACATTTCTGGAATTTTGGAAAATTATTATTGTGACTTTTAAAATATAAAAAAAGTTAAAAAAAATAAGAAAAAAAGAACCTTCACAAAAAAAAAAAATAGAAAAAGATGTTGTTTGTAGCCTGTCTGTCTCACAGGCCAGGAAGCACACTTTCTCAGACAGTTTTTGTGGTTTTATTTTTCTTCAGTATTAAAATTAGGACTGAGGCGTTAAAACTGCCATTCTTGTTTGTAGTGCATCAAGAATGAAAAAGAAAAAATTGGTGTTAGTAAAGCGGTTCTCTCAAATTGTCTCTTGAGCGGCTCAGGGCTATGCAGTCTCCTTAGTGCCTGGTTTCTGGCAGGGCAGGCAGTCTTCTTTGAGTGACAGTTCTGGAGAAAAGCAGAACTGTAGTATATAGTATACACATCACATAGGATGCACAAAGACTGCTGAATATACATTACATAAGATGTACAAAGACTGCTGTATATACATCACGTAGGATGAACAAAGACTGCCTAATATATCACATAGGCTGCACAAAGACTGCTGTATATACATCACATAGGATGAACAGGCTGCTGTATATACATCACATAGGATGCACCAAGACTGCTGTATATACAGTACAGACCAAAAGTGTGGACACACCTTCTCATTCAAAGAGTTTTCTTTATTCTTTTCATGACTCTAAAAATTGAATATTTACATTGAAGACATCAAAACTATGAATGAAAACATGTGGAATGAAATACTTAAAAAAGTGTGAAACAACTGAAAATATGTCTTATATTCTAGGTTCTTCAAAGTAGTCACCTTTTGCTTTGATTTCTGCTTTGCACACTCATGGCATTCTCTTGATTAGCTTCAAGAGGTAGTCACCGGAAATGGTTTTCCAACAGTCTTGAAGGAGTTCCCAGAAATGGTTAGCACTTGTTGGCCCTTTTGCCTTCACTCTGCGGTCCAGCTGACCCCAAACAATCTCGATTGGGTTCAGGTCTGGTGACTGTGGAGGCCAGGTCATCTGGCGTAGCATCCCATCACTCTCCTTGTTAGTCAAATACCCCTTACACAGCCTGCAGGTTTGTTTGGGGTCATTGTCCTGTTGAAAAATAAATGATGGTCCAACTAAACGCAAACCGGATAGAATAGCATGTCGCTGCAAGATGCTGTGGTAGCCATGCTGGTTTAGTATGCCTTCAATTTTGAATAAATCCCCAACAGTGTCACCAGCAAAGCACCCCCACACCGTCACACCTCCTCCTCCATGCTTCACGGTGAGAACCAGGCATGTAGAGTCCATCCGTTCACCTTTTCTACAAAGACACGGTGGTTGGATCCAAAGATCTCAAATTTGGACTCATCAGACCAAAGCACAGATTTCCACTTTCACACTTTCTACATTCCTTGTGTTCTTTAGCCCAAACAAGTCTCTTCTGCTTGTTGCCTGTCCTTAGCAGTGGTTTCCTAGCAGCTATTTTACCATGAAGGCCTGCTGCACAAAGTCTCCTCTTAATAGTTGTTCTAGAGATGAGAAGGTGTGTCCAAACTGTTGGTCTGTACTAATAAATATAAATATAAATATAAATATATATATATATATATATATATATATATCACTTAAGACACAGACTGCTGAATATGAATCAAAGAATGTCATGAGTTAGGACTTTCTATCTTTACCTGTCTCTGGCTGATGCCATCATATTACAAAATTTTTCGAGATTTGAAATTTGCATGATATTTGAATTGAAGTTGTCTAGCAGCCGCTCAATTTGATCTTCTCTAATAGCTATAATTAGCTTTAGTATTGATAAATTAGATGATCACACCATGGTTTGCTGGGAACACAGCACTGATTGGATGTAATCTATGGTTCAATATAATTTAATATGGGTTTATACCCCTGGTAACTGACTGGAAAGTATGACATCAAGTCAGACCTAACTAGAAGAGCATGTGAATGAAAAATACAATTAGCCATTTTAAAAATTGAAATGTGACATTGCATAACTGCTGAGGATTATTTGAAAAAAAGATATTTAGCTAATGTATTGATCAATTCATTACTGCCCGATACCACTTCACGGTAATCTCTTATTTATGGGTCCCTAACCAAATGTTACCTCTCTGTGCGGTTAAAACCTGCTTGTGTATGGGAATCCAGGTACCTGGCTATATAGGTAATTGAACAAACATGGCTAAAGGGCGGGACTGGGTTCTCAGACAGAAAAAAGTTGCATAACAATCAAAAAGACTGCTGGAACAGATTTGCAAATGTGAACAGGGTGCTAGCTAAAAAATACAGAATCTATATAAAGTGAAAGCTGCACACCAAATTCAGAGAAACATGAACAAGCATAACTGCTTTACTGGCTTCCCATACACAAGCCGGTTTTAACCGCACAGAGAGGTAACATTTGGTTAGGGACCCGATAAATAAGAGAATACCGTGAAGTGGTTATGGGGCAGTAATAAATTGATCAATACATTAGCTAAATATCTTTTTTCAAATAATCCTCAGCAGTCATGCAATGTCACATTTCATTTTTTTTAATTTTCCATATGGCTATTTTTCATTCCTTATGTATTATAAAGCAGTTGTGCTTGTTCATATTTCTCTGAATTTGGTGTGCAGCTTTCACTTTATATAGATAGTGTATTTTTTAACTAGCACCCTGTTCACATTTGCAATGGTGTTTCAGCAGTCTTTTTGTTTGTTAGAAGAGCATGTGAGACATATTTTGCACTTACTGGACCTGCAGCTTTACAAGGACCATAAACCTTAAATAAAAATGGCTTTATAAGTAAGGAAGAACAAAAACAATATTCCGAGTGAAAAGCTGATTAGAGCGGTATGAGATTTTGCTGGTATTCACTACACTTCCTGTATGTGAACCCATTAAACAACTGCAGCTACAAGAAGTCAAATATGGAAAATTTATAAAAAGGACAAATGTCTCCACCCTGCTAGACAGCAAGAGAAGTATTTTACAGCTAAAATGCAGTTTGTGAACTGCTACTATTAATTTGTATGTTCAAAAGTATCAACCTTGTGTGTTACAGGATCAATAATCCAAATAAATGGCACAAGGTAAACATTGCAAACTAGAATAGCCACAAACCTAAACTTACTAGTAAATACTAGTTCCACCAATACTGTACCACTATATTAAGCAGCAGGAAAATATGAAAGAATAATGGTTTCAAGATTCATTTACACCATTTCAGATCACTTTTGCCCACCATACACATTTTCTTTACAATTAAGGACATCTGTGCCTGAAACGTTTTAGGGGTACTTTGCACGCTGCGACATCGCTACTGTGATATCGTCGGGGTCAAATCGAAAGTGAAGCACATCCGGCGCCGGTAACGACGTCGCAACGTGTAAAGCCTAGATGCGCCGATAAACGATCGCAAAAGCGTCGAAAAACGGTGATCTGTGTAGCGTTGGTCATTTTCATAATGTCGCACCAATCGGAGATACAATGTTGTTCCTCGTTCCTGCGGCAGCACACATCGCTGTATATGAAGGCGCAGGAGTGAGGAACATCTCCTTAGCTGCCTCCACCGGCTATGCGGAAGGAAGGAGGTGGGCGGGATGTTTACGTCCCGCTCATCTTCGCCCCTCCACTTCTATTGGCCGCCTGCCCTGTGACGTCGCACAACCCGCCCCCTTAGGAAGGAGGCGGGTCGCCGGCCAGAGCGACGTCGCAGGGCAGGCAAGTGCGTGTGAAGCTGCCGTAGCGATAATGTTCGCTACGGCAGCTATCACAAGATATTGCTTGTGCGACGGGGGCGGGTACTATCGTGCAAAGTACCCCTAAGTGTTTATTTTCTATGGACTCCTTTGGATTTTATGGGATTTAATAAACGGACTTATATTTAACGATCGCTGGAGTTTCAGGACTATCCTACGTCTAAGCCACCTAGGAACCTCTCAGCACCGAGCAGATTAGGATTTGGCCAACCAATTTTTTTTTTTTTTTTTTTTTTTTTTTTTTAATTCTTCACATTTAAGGGCTAAAACAAAAGGAAGAGCTGCATCCAGTTCAACCCAACATGTTAAATCAGAAGGCGAACTCCCATATGGTACATGTTACTTGCCCAACATTAGGAAATCAATCTGTTCCAACTCCATATAATATGGCAGTCCTGCTAGTTCCCTGGATAAATAATGCAACACAGAACCTACAATTGCAGCCAAAAGATTTGAGGCTCCCATAACACTTGGTTTTCACAATCTTTGCTGGTTTAGTGATTATAGTGGCAATTTTAATTAACCTTAGTGTATTATGAAGAATGATCACCTGAACTGCAAAAAATTGAAAAGTCATTCCTTGCCATAAATATTAACTTAAAAGGGAATTTGTCAACAGGTTTTTACTAGACCAGAACAGCATGATGTAGGGGCAGAGACCTTGATTCCAGCTTTGTGTCACTTAGGCCATGTGCGCACGCTGCGTTTTTGATTTGACAAAAAAAATGCACCCTCTGGCAGACTTGACAACTGTAAACACTGCGTTTGACAAAAAAACGCATCCAAAACACGTGGATGCATTTTTGGCAGGGCATTTTTTATAAAAATGGAGAAATAAAATATGATAGGATAGGATAATTGAGAGATAGCTACAATAGATTGGGTTTTTTTGTCTTTTACTTTTTTGGGAAAAAAAAACCAAAAAAAAACAACCCACGTTGGGTCCCCCCATTTTTCATATCCAGTACAGGAACAGCAGTAGCTGCAGGCTGCAACCCTCAGCTGTGTGCTGTACCTTGGCTGGTTATGAAAAATAGAGGGAATCCCACACTTTTCTGGCTTTTTTTTTTTTTTTTAAATGACGTGGGGTCCCCTCATTTTTCTAAAACCAGCCAAGGTACAGCAGACAACTGGGGGCTGATATTATTAGGGTGGGAAGGGCCATCGTTATTTGGGCCTTTCCAGGCTAACAATAGCAGCCCACAACTATCTCAGAAGTGGGACATCCATAAAATGTGCCAATTCTGGCGCTAGACCGGTCTTTTCCCGTTGCCCTGGTGCGGTGGACATCGGGGTAATACGGAGTTAATGTGAGCCCACAACAGCCACTAAGTTCTA
The DNA here is from genome assembly GCF_048569485.1 of Anomaloglossus baeobatrachus. Classification (NCBI taxonomy): domain Eukaryota; kingdom Metazoa; phylum Chordata; class Amphibia; order Anura; family Aromobatidae; genus Anomaloglossus; species Anomaloglossus baeobatrachus. The sequence continues at coordinate 128,094,466 of NC_134358.1, forward strand.
GATTAGTGATGGCAATCGTCTGAGACCCCGCCCCCATCACTAAATCGTTAAGTGAAAATAAACACATACACCTCCAAAATCCTTTATTTGGAATAAAATACAAAAAAACACCCTCTTTCACCACTTTATTAACCCCTAAACACCTCTACAGGTCCGAAGTACTCCACATGAGGTCCCACGGCGATTCAGCTCTGCTACATCCCTGTCCTGTCACTGCAGCACCATAGAGCTTTACTGCCCACTGACAGCACAGTTGTGCAATGAGAATGAACTCTGGTGAACCTCTGATGTCAGCGCCGCAACACAGGCAGTAGTGTGGGGCCCACAGCTGTGACATCAAAGGTTCACCAGAGTTCATAGTCATCGCGCAGCTCTGTCCCTGTGTGCTGTCCTGAACTCGGGTGAACCTCTGACGTCAGTACCACAACACAGGCAGTAGTGCAGGGCCCGCTGTTGTGACATCAGAGGTACACCAGAGTTTATTCTCATTGCACACCCCTGTCTGTGTCATGGCCTGATTTGCGGACACAGGTGAAGGAAAGTCACCTCAGTGACGTCACCGCTAATAGCGCGACTCACTTCAGTTGCTGCGTGCAGCTCACAGTGGGCAGTCTTGTTCTATGGAGCTCGCTGTGTCAGATGTAGTAGTCCTAGAAGCATCATGGCACCTTGTGCGGATTACGTCGGACCTGGAGAGGTGTTTGGGGGGTTAATAAAGTTGTGAAAGAGGTTAGCTTTTTTGTCTTTTATATCAAATAAAGGATTTTTCAGTGTTCGTGTTTATTTACTTTCACTTACAGATTAGTGAGGACGGGGTGTCTCACAGACACCTGCCATGACTAATCTAGGACTTAGTGGCTGCTATGGGCTGCCATTAACTCCTTAACTGCACCAGTGCAATCGGATGAGCCAGGTAAAGTCCCGGGACTTTCACATCTATTGGATGCGGCAATTCCGGGCGGCTGCTGGCTGATATTTTTAGGATGGAAGGCTCCCAATAACGTGGGTCTCCCCAACCTGAGAGTACCAGCCCCCAGCTGTGAGGCTTTACCTTGGCTGGGTATCAAAATTTGGGGGGACCGCATGCAAATTTTTTTTTTAATTTTTTATTTTACTGTACGATATAGACCCACCCACTAGCTGCTGTGATTGGTTGCAGTCAGACAGCTGTCACTTAGCGTGGGGGCGCATCTGACTGCAACTAATCATTGGCGCCAGTGGGTGGGGGAAGCAGTGAATATGAAATGAGCCTAAAGAGCGGATGCGAGCGGCCACTGAATGCCGAGCTCTGTATAACCACTCTACACAGATTGGCAGCTGTCTCTGTACTGGGCATAGGAAAACAGAGGTCAGTCAATGACAGGAGGTTATAAAGAGCTTATAAATATGAAGGACTACATCGCAGCAGATTTACTAATCCTTTAGTTATAATATAGTGATTTCATAAAAACTACAGCAAGCAGCCCAATAAGTGATACATAACAGGAATGAATGTCTCTTTCTACATTATGCTGCAGAAATACTGGTGACAGATTCTCTTTAATCCCCAAAAACCACATTTCCACTGATTTCAGCTCTTCCACAAAATGACCTCTTTACATCATTTCAGTGATCTTGAGAACGAAGGAGAAAATGTTAACAAGAACAATTTTACGGCTATCCCTCTGTCATACTGATTGAATTATAAGAGCACACTGATTACTTTAAAAAAGGGGCTGGTGCTTGAAATTATCTTCTATTAATCGTTACATCCAACTTCCAAGGAAAACATGTGGACGTCCAAAATGGTTTTCACATGTATCGGCTCAAGAACTTCAAAGAGAGAGGTTTAATTGTTGTAAAGAAAGCTTCAGTGCGGCCAAAGAAGTCCAGCAAGAGTCAGAAAAATCTCCTAAAAAGTATTCACCTACATGGTTGCTTCCACACTAGGGCAATGCTTTCTTTGGAATGGCAGCAGGCAGGTGTCCGTGCGTGTGCATGCACAATGAGGAAAAGATTTTTGGATACTGGCCTGGTGCCAAGAAGGGTATCAAAGAAGCCACTGCTTACTAAGAAACACATCAAGAACAGACTGATGTTTTGAAGGACGCACATGGATTGGACTGCAGAGAACTGGGGTAATGTAATTTTCTCTGATGAAGCTCCCCTTCAAATGGTTTGGGACAGCAAGAAGAATGATTGTCTAGAGAAGAAAAGGTGAGTCCAAATAAATCACAGCTGCATTACCAGTATCCAGATTTGCATTTACCTCCTCATAGCAATCCAACAGGTTGGTTAGACAAGACTTATCTTTCATGAATCCATGCTGGTTATCAGTTATTGTATGAGTCTCTTTAATATATTCTTGAATGTCATCTCTTAAAATGTCCTCAAAAACCTTGCAAACCACTGATGTCAACCTTACTGGACTGTAGTTGCCTGGATCCACTCTTTTGCCTTTCTTAAATATCTGTACGATGTCAGCCATTCTCCAACCGTGAGGTACCAACTCTGTTACGAGAGTTTAAGAAGATGAGCTCAGTAATTGACAGACCGCTGTATCTTAATTCCCTCAATATCCGTGATAAAAGAACTATCAGTCTATCTCAACAGCATAAAGTAGAAGAAATCCGCTGGGAATCCGTCAGGTAGAGTAAAAATTAACTTTTAATTCTTCCAAAATAAAAATTGATAACACTGGCATTTTACATACTTGATAGTTAGATGTTCAAACGTGGAAAAAACAATGCGTTTCGGCGGCGATGCCTTCCTCCGGTTCTAGTCAGTTTGACTAGAACCGGAGGAAGGCATCGCCGCCGAAACGCGTTGTTTTTCCACGTTTGAACATCTAACTATCAAGTATGTAAAATGCCAGTGTTATCAATTTTTATTTTGGAAGAATTAAAAGTTAATTTTTACTCTACCTGACGGATTCCCAGCGGATTTCTTCAACTTTATGCTGTTGTTTCACTAAGTGGCTGGCTACCATCATCCTGCTTGGATCTCTAAGGAAGCTGACTGAGGGTTTACACAGGCATACCTACGAAGTGGTGAGCGTTTTCATTTTTGAATTGTTGCTATATCAGTCTCAGTTTCCTCCATAATCCTGTCTTGGCTGCCCATTATAATGGCGAGAATGAACAGCAATGCACCTATCCTCACACCCAGCCAGAACCACAACACTTTGTTTTTTATGAAGTGGGGCCAGGGCACCTATAGGAGGAAATCCGCTTTACTTATTGCAGGCTTTGGTGTAGAAAGTTTTGTACTGTCCTTTAATACTGTATCTGTACATTGTAATTAGACCGTGCCCTAAGTGCTTTTATTCCACACTTAAAATCCCTAAGTATGACCTGCGTTTTTCAAGAAAGGCATAAAACATGGTGGGACAGTGTTGCATAGTATCACTGCTCACATAGTAAAGAATCATGGTATGTGAATAACACAACACAAACTACAAAAGAGAAAAACCACACATGAATAGCACCATAGCCTATAATAGCTAGGTGTACCATTCATGACAGAACACATACAGTGCCTTGCGAAAGTATTCGGCCCCTTTGAATTTTTCAACCTTTTCCCACATTTCAGGCTTCAAAGATAAAAAAAAGAGAATTTTGTTTACTTACCGTAAATTATTTTTCTTATAGTTCCGACATGGGAGACCCAGACCATGGGTGTATAGCTTCTGCCTCCGGAGGACACACAAAGTACTACACTCAAACGTGTAGCTCCTCCCTCCGGGCTATATACACCCCCTGGATGACAATCTAACCAGTTCAGTGCAAAAGCTGAAGGAGGACATCCACCCATAAGTAGAGACAGAGTAAAACTCGGAAGAACCGGAACCTCTGTCTACAACAACAGCCGGTGAAACACACGGAACAAGAACTGCCAACAGGCAACAGGGAGGGTGCTGGGTCTCCCATGTCGGAACTATAAGAAAAAGAATTTACGGTAAGTAAACAAAATTCTCTTTTTCTTCATCGTTCCTTATGGGAGACCCAGACCTTGGGACGTCTCAAAGCAGTCCATGGGTGGGAAATAAACAAAACTGAGAAGTAGGCAAAACCTAACTTCACAAATGGGCGACAGCCGCCTGAAGGATGCGTCTGCCCAAGCTCGCATCTGCCGAAGCATGAGCATGCACTTGGTAGTGCTTCGAAAAGGTGTGCAGACTAGACCAAGTGGCAGCCTAACAAACCTGCTGAGCCGTAGCCTGGTGCCTGAAAGCACAGGAGGCACCGACAGCTCTGGTCGAGTGCGCCTTAATCCCTGGCGGAGGGGGCACCTGAGAACACTGGTAGGCATCAGAGATGGCCGACCTAATCCAACGAGCTAGGGTCGGTTTAGAAGCCAAGAGACCCTTGCGCTGACCCGTGGTTAGCACAAAAAGTGAGGTGCACCGCCTAAAAGCGGCGGTGCGTGACATATAGATTCGGAGCGCCCGCACCAAATCCAAGGTATGCAACGCCTTCTCAAAGCGATGCACAGGGGCCGGACAAAGGGAAGGCAATGAAATGTCCTGGTTAAGGTGGAAAGAAGACACCACCTTAGGGAGAAACTCCGGAGTCGGACGGAGAACCACCTTGTCTTGGTGAAACACCAAAAAAGGTGACTCCGAAGAGAGCGGAGCCAAATCAGAGACTCTCCTGAGAGAAGTTATGGCTACTAGAAAAACCACTTTCTGTGAAAGTCTAAACAAAGGAACCTCCCTAAGAGGCTCAAAGCGGGGTTTCTGTAAGGCCGTGAGGACCAGATTAAGATCCCAGGGATCCAAAGGCCGCCGGTAAGGAGGAATGATGTGAGATGCGCCCTGCATGAAGGTGCGCACCTGAGCCAGTCGGGCGATACGCCGCTGGAATAATACCGACAGAGCCGACACCTGTCCCTTAAGGGAATTGAGGGACAGTCCTAGCTGCAGACCGGACTGTAAAAAGGACAGAATGGTCGGCAAAGAGAACGGCCAAGGAGCATGGACGGAAGAGCGACACCAGGACAGGAAAATCTTCCAAGTCCTGTGGTAAATCTTGGCCGAGGAAGACCTCCGAGCCTGAGTCATAGTGGAGATGACCTCAGAAGGAATGCCTGAAGCTGTCAGGATCCAGGACTCAAGAGCCACGCCGTCAATCTGAGAGCCGCAGAATTCTGGCGGAAAAACGGACCTTGAGAGAGAAGGTCTGGGCGGTCCGGGAGATGCCACGGCATTTCTACGGACAGACGGAGCAGATCTGGGTACCAAGCTCGCCTGGGCCAGTCCGGAGCAATGATTATGACCCGACGGCCCTCCATTCTGATCTTGCGCAGAACCCTTGACAAGAGAGCCAGAGGGGGAAACACATAGGCCAGACGGAACTGAGACCAATCTTGAACCAGCGCGTCCGCTGCGAAGGCCTGACGATCGTGGGAGAGAGCCACGTAAACCGGGACCTTGTTGTTGTGCCGGGATGCCATTAGATCCACTTCCGGAGTGCCCCACTTGCGGCAGATTGACCTGAACACTGCCGGATGCAGGGCCCACTCGCCGCTTTCCACGGTTTGACGGCTGAGATAATCGGCCTCCCAGTTTTCTACGCCTGGGATGTGGACTGCGGATATGGTGGACTTGGAGTCCTCCGTCCACTGAAGGATTCGTTGAACCTCCAACATCGCCAGGCGGCTGCGAGTCCCGCCCTGGTGATTGATGTAGGCAACCGCTGTCGCGTTGTCTGACTGGACTCGGATGTGCTTGCCCGCCAACAGGTGGTGAAAGGCTAGGAGAGCTAGAAGAACAGCCTTGATTTCCAGCACATTGATCGAGAGGGCTGATTCGGACGGAGTCCAAGTGCCCTGTGCTCGGTGGTGGAGAAATACTGCTCCCCAGCCGGAGAGGCTGGCATCCGTGGTGAGGATCACCCAGGACGGAGTCAGGAAGGAGCGTCCCTGTGACAGAGAGAGGGGCCGAAGCCACCACTGAAGAGAGCTCCTGGTCTGCGGCGACAGAGCCACTAGCCTGTGCAAGGAAGAGGTCCGCTTGTCCCAACAGCGGAGAATGTCCAGCTGCAGGGGACGCAGATGGAACTGGGCAAAGGAAACCGCTTCCATTGACGCCACCATCTGACCCAGCACCTACATGAGGTGCCTGATGGAATGACGGCGGGGCTTCAACAGAGAGCGCACCGCCAGATGAAGGGACTGCTGTTTGACTAAGGGCAGCTTCACAAGTGCCGGCAGAGTCTCGAATTGCATCCCTAGGTACGCAAGTTCCTGGGTCGGGGTCAGAGTGGACTTGGGCAGATTGACAAGCCACCCGAATTGAACAAGCGTGGCGAGAGTGAGCGAGACACTCCGCTGGCAGTCTGCACTGGATGAGGCCTTGACTAGAAGGTCGTCCAGGTAGGGGATTACTGCCAACCCCTGGAGATGCAGGACCGCAACCACTGCTGCCATGACCTTGGTGAAAACACGAGGGGCCGTGGCTAACCCGAAGGGGAGAGCCACGAATTGGAAATGTTCCTCTCCGATTGCAAAGCGTAGCCAACGCTGGTGTGAAACCGCAATAGGCACATGCAGATAGGCATCTCTGATGTCGATGGATGCTAGAAAATCTCCTTGGGTCATTGAGGCAATGACCGATCTCAGAGATTCCATGCGAAAGCGCCGCACCTGAACATGCTTGTTGAGAAGCTTGAGATCCAGGATGGGCCGGAAGGAACCGTCCTTCTTGGAGACTAGGAAGAGGTTTGAGTAGAAACCTCTGAACCGTTCCCGGGCGGGAACCGGAACAATTACCCCGTTGGCCTGCAAGGATGCCACGGCCTGTGAGAAGGCGGCGGCTTTGGAGCAGGGGGGAGCGGACAGAAAAAAATCTGTTTGGCGGGCTGGAAGAAAATTCTATCCTGTAGCCGTGGGAGAGGATATCCCGCACCCACTGATCGGAGACGTGTTGAAACCACACGTCGCCAAAGTGGGAGAGCCTGCCACCGACCAAGGACGTTGCTGGCGCAGCCAGATAGTCAAGAGGAGGCTGCCTTAGTGGCAGCGGCTCCTCCGTTCTTCTGAGGACGCGGCTTCGCGCGCCAGTTGGGTTTACGATCCTTGGCTGAGGTAGTGGACGAAGCTGAGGGCTTAGAGGATGACCAGTTAGAGGAACGAAAGGAACGAAACCTCGACTGGTTCCTGCCCTGGACAGGTTTCCTGGTTTTAGTTTGTGGCAAAGAAGTACTCTTCCCGCCAGTAGCTTCCTTAATAATTTCATCCAGTTGTTCACCGAACAGCCGGGACCCAGCAAAGGGGAGCCCAGCAAGGTACTTCTTAGAAGAAGCGTCTGCTTTCCACTCTCGAAGCCACAAGATCCTGCGGATCGCGAGAGAATTAGCGGAAGCCACCGCCGTGCGGTGAGAAGCCTCTAGAATGGCAGACATGGCGTAGGATGAAAAGGCCGAAGCCTGGGAAGTTAAGGCAACCATCTCGGGTATAGAGTCCCTGGCGAGGGAATGTATCTCCGCCAGAGAGGCAGAGACTGCCTTAAGAGCCCACACTGCTGCAAAAGACGGGGAGAACGAGGCTCCTGCCGCCTCATTTACAGATTTGGCCAGAAGGTCAACCTGGCGGTCAGTGGGATCCTTAAGAGAGGTGCCATCGGCCACAGATACGACTGTCCGGGCTGAGATTCTAGACACCGGAGGGTCTACCTTTGGGGACTGAGCCCACTCCTTAACCACCTCAGGTGGAAAGGGAAAACGGTCATCATAACTACGCTTTGGAAAGCGTTTGTCAGGACAGGCCCTGGGCTTGGAATCAGTGGCCTGAAAACTGGAGTGGTTAAAAAACGTACTCCTAGCTCTCTTAGGAGAGGTAAACTGGTGTATTTCTACCAGAGAGGCTTGTTCCTCTGACACTGGTGGATTGAGGTTCAGTACGGAGTTAATGGATGCAATCAAATCACTAACATCCGCATCACCCTCAGATAAGTCAATGGGGTACATAGAGGTAGCGTCTGAACCCACAGTAAAAGTATCCTCCTCACCCTGCACCTCAGCTCGTGAATCAGAGCCATGGGACGAGGAAGGAGAAGGGTCCCTGCGTCTCCGTTTAGGAGGACGGGGTCCTAAAACATGCTCTGAGAGCTCTGCAGAGCTCGGAGCAGCAGAGGCGCCCTGAGAAGGGGGCTGATGCATGGTCAGCAGAGTCCGGGACAGCTGTCCCATGGAGTCGGCAAAAGACTGGGAGATAGCTCTGGAAAAAGATGCTACCCAAGCCGGGGGTTCAGCCCCGGGGCCGGAGCAGCCGGGGGGACCCCTGAAGAGGCTCCAGGCTGAGGCACCACCATGTTAGAGCAGGCATCACAATGTGGATCGTGCTCGGCTCAGACAGAATGAGCTTACATGCAGTGCATATAGAGTACAGCTTAGCAGACTTTCTCCTAGTGACAGACATGCTGCTGAGGTGGAGGCTCTGCAGTAAAGAATACACTCCTATAGAATGATCCCCTGAGAGTGTATAATAAAGCCCACAACCAGAGGTTGTGGCTTACCAGACCGCTTATTTTGTGTGCCCTCCGGATTCCACAGCTCGGACCCCCAGTGGATGCAGCAGCTGCAGCAGCCAGTTCCGATCAGTGTGAGAACGCTGATAAAATGGCTCTGGAGTGAGGAGGGGGGGGATTAGCCCAAGAGCGGGAATCCGGAGGGCCAAGGAGAGATACAGGGGAGGGAAACATCTCCTCAGAGAGGAGTGTCCTCCCCTCTGCTGATCGGCCGGTGGGCGGCGCCGCACTGTTCCCCTGCAAGGCTGACATGCAGAGGGAATGAAACCGAAACTAGGCCGCAACTGAAGCCGGGGCCTAGATTTTTACATGCGGCCGACGAGCAGGCACCCTCAGCGCGGTTCTCAGGAAAAACCCAGAGAACCGGCCGGAATTCACAGCAAAGTCAAAAGACACACTCTCCCCACAATAAATATACCCGGGACCCCTGAAAAACGTCTCAATACTTGGCTCTGCGTCTCAAAAGCTATGTCCCTGGGGGGGGGTTACACGCTCCGTCCAGCAGGATCCTGACAGGGCTGCGGATGGAGACCGGTCTCCTGCAAAGCAGAGAGGACCATGATGGCTCCCACTTCAAGCCAGAGCCTCAGAGGATGGTGAAGGAGCACGGCATGTGAAGGCTCCAGCCTTGTAAAATCAACCTTAACAGCACCGCCGACACAGTGGGGTGAGAAGGGACATGCCGGGAGTCCAGACTGGACCCGCTTTTCTTCCATATCTTTGAATCAAAAATCTTAAAAATGAAAAATCAGAGAATGCATGTGTGTGTGTGACCTCCTGGAACACAAAGCATTGAACTGGTTAGATTGTCATCCAGGGGGTGTATATAGCCCGGAGGGAGGAGCTACACGTTTGAGTGTAGTACTTTGTGTGTCCTCCAGAGGCAGAAGCTATACACCCATGGTCTGGGTCTCCCATAAGGAACGATGAAGAAATTTATATTTTATGGTGAAGAATCAACAACAAGTGGGACACAATTGTGAAGTTTAATGAAATTTATTGCTTATTTTAAACTTTCATAAAAAAATTATAAACTGCAAATTGGGGCGTGCAATATTATTCGTCCCCTTTAAGTTAATACTTTGTAGTGCCACCTTTTGCTGCGATTACAGCTGCAAGTCGCTTGGGGTATGCCTCTATCAGTTTTGCACATCGAGAGACTGAAATTCTTGCCCATTCTTCCTTTGCAAACAGCTGGAGCTGAGTGAGGCTGGATGGAGAGAGTTTGTGAACAGCAGTATTCAGCTCTTTCCACAAATCCTCGATTGGATTCAGGTCTGGACTTTCACTTGGCCATTCTAACACCTGGATACGTTTATTTGTGAACCATTCCATTGTACATTTTGCTTTATGTTTGGGCTCATTATCTTGTTGAAATACAAATCTCCCTCCCAGTCTCAGGTCTTTTGAAGATTCCAACAGGTTTTCTTCAAGAATGGTCCTGTATTTGGCTCCATCCATCTTTCCATCAATTTTAACCATCTTCGCCGTCACTGCTGAAGAAAAGCAGGCCCAAACCATGATCCTGCCAACACGTTTGACAATGGGGATGATGTGTTCAGGGTGATGAGCTGTGTAGCGTTTGGCATTGTGCCCAAAAACTTGATTTTGGTTTCATCTGACTAGAGCACCTTCTTCTACATGTTTGGTGTGTCTCCCAGGTGGCTTGTGACAAACTTTAAAATGATACTTTTTATGGTTATCTTTGAGAAATGGTTTTCTTCTTGCCACTCTTCCATAAAGGCCAGATTTGTGCAGTGTACAACTGATTGTTGTACTATGCACAGACTTTCCCACCTTAGCTGTAGATCTCTGCAGTTCATCCAGAGTGCTCCTGGGCCTTTTGCTGCATCTCTGATCAGTCTTCTCCTTGTTTGAGATAAAATTTTTGAGGGACAGCTGGGTCTTGGTAGATTTGCAGTGGTATCATACTCCTTCCATTGCAATATGATCACTTGCAGTGCTTCTTAGGATGTTTAAAGTTGTGGAAAATCTTTTTGTAACCAAATCTTGCTTTAAACTTCACAACAGTATCATGGACCTGCCTGTTGTGTTCCTTGGTCTTCATGATGCTATCTGCACTCCCCAATTTTCAGTTTATTCTTTGTTACAAAAGTTTAAAATAAGCAATAAATTTCGTTCAACTTCACAATTGTGTCGCACTTGTTGATTCTTCACCATAACATTACCTTTTTTATCTTTATGTTTGAAGAATGAAATGTTGGAAAAGGTTGAACAATTCAAGGGGGCCAAATACTTTCGCAAGGCATTGTACATGAAAAATGGAAGTGTGAATGGGCTTTATGGTACACAGATACCAACAACTTCATAGGCACATAGCGCCGCACGACCGCCTCCACTCTCACCTACTGTATCCTCACCCATCCCCTGTAGACTGTGCGCCTTCGCGGGCAGGGTCCTCTCTCCTCCAGTATCTGTCTGTGCCTTGTTTTGTTTGATATATTTATAGCCTTTTCACATTTAAAGTGCCATGGATTAAATGGCGCTATAATAATAGTAAATAATCGCATGAGGCTATTCAGGTCAGGAAGCTTGCAGTCAAGCTGGAAATTGTGTCCATAACTAGAGCAAAATCCAGTGGTTTGAACGCAACATTAGGATGGATTGAGTTTGTAATAATTTACTATTGTGCATGGTTGTTTTAAAATAAAATAAAAAAATACCAACCAAATTAGCATTATTTGCTACATGTCATAAATAACGGACTTAAAACAATAGTGCAGAAATGTGTGGCCCATTTTGCAAACTAACAGCACTGTAGGTGTAAAAAATGAATAGCTTTATACCCAACTACTCAATGAAGTGCATCACATGAGAACGTAGAAGGTGCCATAGTTAGTGATTAGCGAGTATGTTCGTTACTATTCGCATGGATAGTACGGTATTCGGTGTACTCATTACATTGGGAGTTTTTGTGGACTCACCTCGCAATAGTCGTATGTCCCGCCCAGCAGGTTTGGTGCCGGATTTGCAGCCACCAAAGATGCTGGCTTCTTAACCAATCACAGTAATGCCGCAACCATCTTGTTTGTCTGGCTGCGCTTCATACTTACCAGGGGTGCAGCCGGATAGCAGATAGAGACAGAATTCTCCAGGCTCTCCCCATTCAGTGTCATCACTTTTCCATCCATTTCAGCCTTTTCCGCAGGCCACCAAAACTCTTTGTTGGGTCCAGCAGAAAATTACTCACATTTCCCATTGAATTGCAGTGTACTCGCTATTCAGAACGAATACGTGAGTATTACAAAAGTATTCGTTATGAGTATAGTGATTACGAATATCACGGTACTCGCTCATCTCTAGCCATACATAGACTATAGCATTAGCTAGATTTACAATGCCGAAAAAACTAAATTAGAGCATAAATCTGATTCAGCATCCACTTCTATAAGCAGAACACAGACTTACATTGTTCTCATGTGATAATTTTCTCTTAATTCATACAGCATATTAAAAGGTACAAGTTTTAAATTTTGGAGATTCCCCCTTTACTGCTCATAACCAGTACCGGTGTTTGTCACACAGACAAGTTACTTTTGAAGGTGTACGCATTTTGCTAAAACCAGAATATATCATCAGTAAAAAGAAGTTTCTTCTATTTAAAAGGAGCTTTCCAGACTAAATATATTGATGATCTATATCTGGGATAGGTCAATAGTTGGTGTGAAAAGATAGGCATCAGTGCTTGCAAGAACGAGGTGGGAAAGAAGGATAAGGGTGGCTTTTTCCAAAGAATAGATGAATAAAATTAGTGGAGCTAAAAACAGGACAGCTGCTTTAACTGTATTTTGACTACTCTCAGAAATTGCAGTCGAGCTCCTATTAATGTACATGTGATTGTAGTTACAGTACCTGGGATCAGCTACCAAAATGAGACCAGAGTAGTGTTTGGCTCCGTACATTGTTTACATCAGGTCACTATTGGAGGTGAAAATGGCTGATCTTATTGGCTAGAGTTAATATGAATCGATTCGCACGACCCGATACAACGGCCACATCAGTAATCTGTGGCTAATGGACAGGAGCCATGAGAACTGACTCTTACCTGATGGTATCCATAGTGCTTTTGATGGGACAGCCTGGTACAAGATCAGATGTGCGTCATGACGCAATGTTGATGTCATGCCAGGCTGGCTAATGAAAAGAAGAGCAGCAAATGCCATCTGCTAGAGGCAGTTCTCTTGGATCCTGCACAAATTACTGGCCTGGTCAATGGACCGGGTTGTACACATTGATTTGCCTTAACTCTAATCAATAATATAAGAGCTCATGGAGTCCAACCTCCAATACTTCCTCTGCTCAGTGTTTTTTTGTGCCGATGGTGGCCAGATGTAAACACTGCATGGAACTAAACAGAACAACAAAGTTCTCAGTGAGATGGCTGGTCCAAGATATTGCAATTATTAAATGTGATTGGAGCTGCAGTATCCGAAAAAAGAAGCTGGGAAAAGAAGGGAATTTTGTTTACTTACCGTAAATTCCTTTTCTTCTAGCTCCTATTGGGAGACCCAGACAATTGGGTGTATAGCTTCTGCCTCCGGAGGCCACACAAAGTATTACACTTTAAAAAGTGTAACCCCTCCCCTCTGCCTACACACCCTCCCGTGGACCACGGGCTCCTCAGTTTTGGTGCAAAAGCAGGAAGGAGGAAACTTATAAATTGGTCTAGGGTAAATTCAATCCGAAGGATGTTCGGAGAACTGAAGACCATAACCCAAAAGAACAGCCAGCCCATAGGGCACAGGGGCGGGTGCTGGGTCTCCCAATAGGAGCTAGAAGAAAAGGAATTTACGGTAAGTAAACAAAATTCCCTTCTTCTTTGTCGCTCCATTGGGAGACCCAGACAATTGGGACGTCCAAAAGCAGTCCCTGGGTGGGTAAAAGAATACCTCAATAAAAGAGCCGAAAACGGCCCCTTCTTACAGGTGGACAACCGCCGTCTGAAGGACTCGCCTACCTAGACTAGCGTCTGCCGAAGCATAGGTATGCACTTGATAGTGCTTCGTGAAAGTGTGCAAACTAGACCGCGTAGCTGCCTGACACACCTGCTGAACCGTCGCCCGGTGCCGCAATGCCCGGGACGCACCTACAGCTCTGGTAGAATGGCCTTTCAGCCCTGAAGGGAGCGGAAGCCCAGAAGAACGGTAGGCCTCGAGAATCGGTTCCTTGATCCACCGAGCCAAGGTTGAGTTGGAGGCCTGAGAGTCCATATGCTGGCCAGCGACCAGGACAAAAAGCGCATCTGAACGGCGCAGGGGCTCCGTGCGAGACACGTAGAACCGGAGTGCTCTCACTAGATCCAAAGAGTGCAAAACCTTTTCACACTGGTGAATTGGATTAGGGCAACAGGAAGGCAAGGAGATATCCTTATTTAGATGAAAAGGAGATACCACCTTAGAGAGAAATTCCGGGACAGGACGAAGAACCACCTTATCCTGGGGGAAAACCAGGAAGGGAGCCTTGCCTGACAGCGCTGCCAGCTCAGACACTCTCTGAAGTGATGTGACTGCCACCAGAAAGGCCACCTTCTACGAAAGACGGGAGAGAGAGACCTCCCACAGCAGCTCAAAAGGCGGCTTTTGAAGAGCAGTCAGGACTCTGCTAAGATCCCAGGGTTCCAACGGACGTTTGTAAGGTGGGACCATGTGGCAGACCCCCTGCAGGAACGTGCGGACCTGCAGAAGCCTGGCTAGACGCTTTTGAAAGAAAAAACACAGAGAGCGTGGATACTTGGCCCTAGAGAGAGAGCCGAGGGACAAACCCTTGTCCATTCCAAATTGTAGGAATGAAAGGAATGTGGGTAAGGCAAACGGCCATGGAGGAAGCCGTTATCAGCGCACCAGGATAGAAAGCCTTGCCAAGACCTGTAATAGATCTTGGCGGACGTTGACTTCCTGGCTTGTCTCATGGTGGCAATGACATCCTGAGATAACCCTGAAGACTCTAGGAGTCAAGGACCAATGGCCACCTGGTCAAGTTGAGGGCCACAGAATTCAGATGGAAAAAACGGGCCTTGTGACAGCAAGTCTGGGCGGTCTGGAAGTGGCCACGGTTGACCCACCGTGAGATGCCACAGATCCGGATACCACGACCGTCTCGGCCAGTCTGGAGCGACAAGAATGGCGCGACGGCAGTCGGACCTGATCCTGCGTAGTACCCTGGGCAGCATCGCCAGAGGGGGAAACACATAAGGCAGTCGAAATTGCGACCAATCCTGGACTAAAGCGTCCGCTGCCAGAGGTCTGTGATCCTGAGACCGTGCCATGAAAGCCGGGACCTTGAGAGATCGACGTCCTGCGTTCCCCAGCGGCGATGGATCTCTCGAAGCACTCCTGGGTGCAGAGACCATTCCCCCGCGTCCATGCGCTGACGACTGAAAAAATCTGCTTCCCAGTTTTCTACGCCCGGGATGTGAACTGCGGAGATGGTGGAGCCTGTGGTTTCCACCCACTGCAGAATCCGCCGGACTTCCTGGAAGGCTTGACGACTGCGAGTGCCGCCTTGGTTCGCGAACGGCACTGCCTCCATAGCTGCAGCCATCTTCCCCAGGAAGTGCATGAGGTGCCTTAAGGGGTGTGACTGACTCCGAAGAAGTGATTGCACCCCCACCTGCAGAGAAAGCTATTTGTCCCTGGAGAGTCGCCAGAGCGACGGCAAGGCTTTGTTGACACGCCACCTGAGAAGGGGCCCAGAGGTTCTGAAGAAACGAGCCGCAGGACGAGAACTGAACTCTATCCTGTAACCATGAGACAGAATGTCTCTCACCCATCGGTCTTGAAACTTGTGGCCACCAGGCGCCGCCAAAGCGGGAGAGCCTGCCACCGACCGAGGATGCGGCTAGGGGAGGCCGAGAGTCATGAGGAGGCAGTTTTGGAGGCCGTGCCCCCTGCGGCCTTTTGGGGTCGTGACGTGGGCCGCCACGCATATGAGTTCCTCTGGCCTTTCTCCGGCCTGTTGGCGAAGAAGAATGTGGCTTGGCGGAGGGACGAAAGGACCGAAACCTCGATTGGACATTTTTCTTTGCTGATGTGTCTTAGGTTTGGACTGGGGTAAGGAGGAGTCCTTTCCCTTGGATTCCTTAATAATATCATCCAATCGGTCACCAAATAAACGGTCGCCAGAAAAGGGCAAACCAGTTAAGAACCTTTTTGAAGCCGAGTATGGTTCCCATTCGCGCAGCCACATGGCCCTGCGAACTGCCACGGAGTTAGCATATGCTACAGCCGTGCGGCTAGTGGAGTCCAGTACGGCGTTCATGGCGTAGGACAAAAAAGCTGATGCCCGGAGTCACAGACGGAACATGCGAAGCAAAATTCCATGTGACAGCATTAAACTCCTTCAGACAAGCAGAGATTGCTTGGAGAGCCCACACGGCTGCAAAGGCCGGGGCGAAAGACGCGCCCGTGGCCTCATAGATGGACTTCACCAAGAGCTCTGTCTGTCAGTGGCATCCTTCAGGGATGAGCCATTTGCAACAGACACAACGGATCTAGCAGCAAATTTGGAGACTGAAGGATCCATCTTGGGAGAATGAGCCCAACCCTTAACGACTTCAGATGGAAAGGGGTAACGCGTGTCAGTGTGACGTTTAACCCAGCGCTTGTCCGGGACCGCTTCGGGTTTCTGGACAGCATCCCTGAAGTTAGAGTGATCAAAAAACGTATTGAGTGTACGTTTGGGGAACCGAGACTGGTGTTTCTCCTGCTGAGAAGCCGACTCCTCTACAGGAGGAGGCGGAGGAGAGCGATCTAGCACCTGGTTGATGGACGAGATAAGATCATTTACTAAGGCGTCCCCCTCAGGAGTATCAAGGTTAAGGGTGAAGTCAGGGCCAGACCCCTGAGCTCCCTCGTCCTCCTCGTCTTCCTGAGAGTCCTCAAGCTGGGATCCCTAGCAGCGTGAGGAAGTTGGGGAAGAGTCCCAGCGAGACCGCTTAGCCGGTCTTGGACTGCGGTCCGGGCAGGAGTCCTCCGCCTGAGACCTAGGACTCAACCTGGGAGCGCGCTGCGGCGCTAACCAAGCGGGGCCTGGATGAGACAAGCTAACAGGACCAGGGCCTGTGAAAGGTCCGGTCTGGACTGCAATGCCTCAAGGCGCTTAGAAGACCATTTGTTCATATGAAAATGGCTGAGGGCCAACACCGGTGACTCTGTCCCTGCAGCCTGCTCAGGGGGAGCAGGGGGGGTCTACATGAGCCGAGGGGCCCACCAGTGCCGGAGGCTCCGGCTGAGCAAGCGAGGCAGGAGTTGAGCATTGCTCACAGTGAGGGTAGGTGGATCCCGCAGGTAACATAGCCCCACAAGAGGTACAGACCGCGAGAAAAAACCTGTGCCTTAGTAGCTTAGCTCCTTGGGACGACATGCTGTTGTCTCCTAGGAGAGTGACCACTGAAGGTAAATGTCCGAACAGAAATATATATAATATATACATGTGTATCCGGCACCCTAGGGGGACCAGCACCGGGTGCTGTGTTCACCCTGAGCTCCCCTGAGAAGCACCCACCGGCAGAATGCCAGAAAATGGCCGCCGGAGCTCTCAGGGGAGGAGTGGCGCCAGCAAAGAGCGGGAGTCTGGGTCCCCACAGTGGTCAGTGAGGGGGGAGGAAGACATGCAGGATGTTCCAGCCCTCACATCCGACGTCATGTCGGCAATCCCGCCCTTACCCCTGACAGGCAGGCCCGGGGGCGGGATTTTCACGACTAGGCCGCGGTGAAGCCGGGGACTAAATTTGAGGCCGCGCCCGACCAGCAGGCCCGGTCGGCGCGGAAGTCCACCTGCCTCCTCAGTTTTACAACTACCGCGGCTTCCGGGAAGAAGGTGCGCTCCCTGTACAGTCCCCAATGGGGACACAGAGTACCTTTAAGTAGCAGGGCCCGGTCCCTGAGGTTGAAGAGGCTCCGGTCCGGCAGGTTCCACCAGGGGCTGCGGATGGAGCACGGTCCCAGCAAATGGATGACCGCTCAGGATCCCACTTCTCCCAGCCGCATAAGGGATGGTGAAGGAGACAGCCTGTGGCTCCAGCCTCCGTAACCGCCATGGGTACCGTCTGGGGTCTCCACAGTGGTCAGTGATGGGGGAGGAAGACATGCAGGATGCTCCAGCCGTCACATCCGACATCATGTCGGTAATCCCGCCCTTACCCCTGACAGGCAGGCCCGGGATTTTCGCGACTAGGCCGCGGTGAAGCCGGGGACTAAATTTGAGGCTGCGCCCGACCAGCAGGCCCGGTCGGCGCGGAAGTCCACCTGCCTCCTCAGTTTTACAACTACCGCGGCTTCCGGGAAGAAGATGCGCTCCCTGTACAGTCCCCAATGGGGACACAGAGTACCTTTAAGTAGCAGGGCCCGGTCCCTGGGATTGAAGAGGCTCCGGGCTGGCAGGTTCCACCAGGGGCTGCGGATGGAGCACGGTCCCAGCAAATGGATGACCGCTCAGGATCCCACTTCTCCCAGAGCCGCTAAGGGATGGTGAAGGAGACGGCCTGTGGCTCCAGCCTTTGTACCCGCAATGGGTACCTCAACCTTAACAACACCGCCGACATAGTGGGGTGAGAAGGGAGCATGCCGGGGACCCCGTGGGGGTCCTCTTTTCTTCCAACCGACAACTAAGTTATGAGAATGCATGAGTGGATGTGTGCCTCCTTCCACACAAAGCATAAAACTGAGGAGCCCGTGGTCCACGGGAGGGTGTATAGGCAGAGGGGAGGGGTTACACTTTTTAAAGTGTAATACTTTGTGTGGCCTCCGGAGGCAGAAGCTATACACCCAATTGTCTGGGTCTCCCAATGGAGCGACAAAGAAAAACAACCCTGTCCTCCTTAGCTCCGTTTACGGTTTCTTAAGAATAGATCATCAATACAGTAAAGTACCTGATACGGAATAGATAGAACTTGTATGGAGTAGACAGGAGAGATGGCTAACAGCTGTCTCTCTTGACTACTTCATACACAGGAACACTTGCTCTCCTAAGAACAAAAGGATCAGCGGTCCAAAATCAGACATGCTGCATCCTAATCTCACCCACATCATATGATGATAGGGAAGAATTGGAAGGCCCCCCCCCCCATACACAGACTGTAGGTGAAGCCCACGGCAAAGGAGATCCCTTTAAGATATATGCCAATGCAATATTACATTTATCCAATTTTGGATAAGCCAGTGTTTATGCAGGTACAGGGGGAGGGTGCATGCTATGGGCTAGTGTTACATTACTAAACAATTAAGACCAATAATATTTGGGCAGTGCTTGAATCTTTTTGATTTGGCCTCTGCATGCCACTATTTATTATTTGTAATAAAACAACTAAGATGGTAATTGAAGTGGACATTTTCAGATTTAATTAAAGGAGTTGAATAAAAATATCCTGTGAAACATTTAGGAGTTGCAACCATTTTTCTACAAAGCCTCCTCATTTCAAGGGCTCAAACGTAATTGGACAAATTAACTTTACCATAAATAAAATGTTCATTTTTAATATGTTGTAGAAATCCTTTGTGGTCAATGACTGACTGAAATCTGGAAGTCATTGACGTCAAACACTGGATTACCTTCTTTGTGATGCTTTGCCATCATTTACTGCAGCTGACGTCAGTTGGTGCTTGTTTGTGGGTCTTTCTGCTTTAAAGTTTAGTCTTAAGCATATGAAATACATTCTCGATGGAGTTGAGATCTGGTGATTGACTCAGCCACTTCTTTACCTTAATCTTCTTGGTTGCCTTTGCAGTATGTTTGGGGCGAGTGTCCATCTGTACTGTGAAGTGCCATCCAATCAACCTTGCTGCATTCGATATAATCTTAGCAGAAAGTATAGCCCTGTACACACTTCAGAATGGCTGCTTCTGTCTTTAGTCCCATCAACACACATTGGAAGCCATGCATGCCCAGAAATCTGACTGCCTCCACTATCTTTTACAGATGATGTGGTATGCTTTGGATCATGAGGCATTTCAAGCCTTCTGGATACTTTCTGCTTCCCATTATTTTCGTACAGGTTGATCTTAATTTCATCTGTCCTTAGAATGGTTTTCCAGAACTGGGTGGCTTCTTTAGATGTTTTTTGGCAAAATCTAACCTAGCCTTTCTTTTAAGGCTGATTAATGGTTTGCACCTTGCTGTGAACCCTCTGTGTTTGCTTCTATTAAACCTTCTCTTTATGGTACTACTGAAACACCTACTCCTGGAGAGTGTTCTTCACTTGAATGGATATGGATGTTGTGATATGATTCTTCTTCACCTTGGAAAGGATTCTGTGATCATCCACCACTGTTGTCTTTAATGGATGTCCACGTCTTTTCAAGTTCCCAAGCTCATTTTTTTTTTTTTTTTTGGAGACTGTACTGAACTGTTGATTGGCCACTCCTAACATTTCTGCTCTGTGATAGGCTGAAAGAAAAAAAATCTAACGATGGTTTGTCTTTCATTGAGAGCTCCTTTGACCACATGTTGCGGCTTCACAGCACATGCCACATCTGAAATCAGCTCCAGACCTTTTAACTACTTAAATTGATGGATTAAGGAGGGAATAGCCCACTATAGAGCTTTTCAGATAATTGCCCAATTACTTTTGGTCCCTTGAAAAAGAGGCAGCTACATATTAAAGAGCTGTAATTCCTAAACCCTTACTCCAATTAGGATGTGAACACCATGAAATTAAAGCTGAGAGTCTGCACTTTAAGTCCATATTGATTATATAACTGTATCTGGAATGTTAGGTACTCGCTCAACTCTAATGTTAACCTAACTATTCGTACTCACTATACTCATAATGAGTACTAATACTCGCATATTCATTCCGAATAGCGTGTGCAATGCAAGTCAATGTGAAATACTCGCAAAGTAACGAGTAACCCGATCACGTACTATTCGTGCGAGTAGCGAATAGCACAGCATTCATTTACTCGTTACATTGTGAGTATTCCCCATTGACTTGCATTGCACATGCTATTCGGAATGAATACGCGAGTATTAGACAGTATGCGTTATGAGTATAGTGAGTACGAATAGTTAGGTACTTGCTCAACTCTAGTTAACATCTAAAATGCTAACACTTGTGTCACTGTCTAGAAATTTCTGGAGGATTAGTATATTGGTGGACATGGAGCACACAACCTTCTCATTGTGACTATAAGGCAATAGCATGATTGCTGCATTGTGCAGTTGCACTGGAGAATAGCATGGGTCTGTAACCACGTTAGATGAATAATGTCAGAGGTCAGTGAATACTGAAAAATCAATACTTTGTCGGACAGCTTCTGGTTTTCAGAAAACTGGGTCAGTTTTCATCGCATGTTTATTTGGCACAGTACTTGCTGGCTATGTAAGCTGCAGAGTGCTCAGAATACCAGTGAGTCAGTCTCTAGCTGACACCATTGTATTGTTTTTCTACCCATTAACCACAGATAAATGACCTACATATTGTGCCTATTAAAGCCTCATTTTCCTTTACCCCTTTGTTGCTAAGAGTTCTCCTTCTCCCTGTGCAGACCTTTTTGTTTTCTGAAGAGCTCCCAGGTTAGCGATGTTTGGAAGAGAGTGCAGTCATTGCGTGCGCAGATAGCAACGCTGAACCACAGAAAAGATATATTTGTTGTGTCCTCTTTTCCCCTTGGCTGCCATATAGCAGTTCGCTTACAATAATAATAATAATAAAAAAAAAAACTAAAACGATAGCACTAGAAAAATAGCAAAAAAGGAAAATATACAAAAAGCCATAATACTGTATTTGCTTCTATTGTGAATACAAAATATAAAGTGGTGTACACCAGTTCTGATTTGGTTTCCCTAGACACTTCTACGTTTTCTAATTACATCACTGCATCTCATGGATCACTTTTATTAAAAGCATCATTACTACTGTTGGCAGCAATTTACAGTTTATCTTACATGATAGCAGTTTCAAAAAAAAAAAAAAAAAAAAAAAAAATTAAAAAAAAGGAAAAAAAATAAAACAAACATTTACAAAGTCATGTCTGTAAACTTCAAGGCTAGTTTTTAGAGTTGAGGTAATGCTGTTTAGCTTTGTGGCTAAAGTAACAAAGTCCTTTAAATTAAAAATAAAAAAGGAAAAAAAAAAAACAACAAAAAAGGTACCTGATTTTAATTTTATGCTTAAACCAGTGCATTATAAAAACTCATGAGACGATTTAACTGTAGTTTTGTCCTGTAACGACTTTAGCAGTGTATGTGTGTTAAAAATAAAATAAAATGAAAAATGAATAGGATACTTTTCACATTCAACAGCTGCCTTGTATTGCTGTGCCTCTAGACAGAGACGTCACTACATCATGGAGATTGTCTGAAACGGTTTTGTGTGTGTGGAACCCTCATATACAGTCAAAAAAAAGGTAATGATATGTAAGAAATTCATCTTGACCTTCACAGCAAAAGAAAAAACAAAAAAAGATAAATAACTTCATAAATTCCTTAAGCAGCCAATCCTTCGAGTTGCACCATTTTTCCAAAAAAGTTGCTGCTTTTATAATACCAACGGTAAAAAAATAACAACAAAAATAAACCGCTGCAGCGCATTATGTAAATTTCCTTTAGAAAAAAAAATAATCTGTCCTCAAAAACATTTGCAAGAAATTATAAATAATGCACTGCACAATACTTAATGACCAAAATACCTTTTTGACACATCCATGTGACATGACTTGGATTTTTTTTTTCTTTCTTTTTTTTTGCTACACTATTTTACAGAACAGCTTATAAAAACTAGTTATGGACATTTACTGTGAGTGTAAACAGTAGGACTACCACTTGAAAAAAAAAAATAAAAATTAGAACACTGTAACTGAGACGGTTATTCATCGTTGTCCTTGTCATGTTCATCTCCGGCACTGGGCGAGTCCATTTCTTCTCCATGTGCTGTTTCATCTTCCAAAACGGATGAATCTGCAGTTTTGTCCAGGTTCTCCTCTACATCACTGGCTTCCTGGCTCTCTACTTCCGCTTTGTCAGTGGCCTTTTCTTCACTAGAGCTTACAGCACTCTGAAGTCCAGCTAGTGATGGAAAACCAGACAGTGTCAATCCTCCAAGCCCTGGAGGTAGAAACATGGATGGGTAGAACAGGCCTGGAGCCATGGTAGACAGTAGGAAAGGACTGAAGGCCAAAGGATTTGCAGCTAACCCCGCTGTGGTGGTGGTAGCAGCAGCAGCGCCAGAGTCAGTAGCATTAACAGTGTCTGTAGTTTTCTCAGAATCTTTGCCATCCTCATCAGTGTCTGTCTTCTTCTCATTAGACTTTGAAGTGCCATCTTCAGCTTCTCCTTGATTGCAAGCAGTAGTAGAATTACCACTTCCAGCTGCTAAGGGGTTATTTAGAAGTCCACCAAGCCCAAACATGTTGGGTAGCCCTGCCATGCTCGGGAGCATCAGAGGCAGCATTGCGGCAGGGTTTTTAGAATCGCCTCCAGCTGCAGCAGCTGTTGCGAGACCTGGAGGGAACCCCATAAGACCAGCGAGCTGGAGAGACTGCAAATTCTGAAGATTCTGAAGACTGGCAAGATCCATTCCAGCAAACAGGCTATTCATCAGCAACGGGTTTATTCCAGACGTGGAGGCTGCTGCAGCAGCAGCTGCTGCAGCCGCTTTGGCAATTTCACTTTTTGGCCTTCTACCTCTTCTGCTAGCTCCCTCTTCCCTTACAACAGGTCCAGTCAGAAGTCTGTTAAACATAGACTCTGGTACAAATCCCTAAAATAGAAAACATTTGCAATTAGTAGAGGAAGAGGAAAGAAGTATTATAATCAACTCTAAACCTGAAGAAAGGAACACATTGTCAACCGTCAACACTTTTATTGAAAGACTGCAAGATATCGTGGTTCTAAAATCTCACAACTTAGTTACCCCCATAGGGAAAAGTTCAGAAAGAACATTAAAATATGTTAAACAAGATAAAACCATATTGTACTTACAGACTGCTTAACAATGTCTGTCCAGTCAGGCGCTACGGCAAACTCTGGGTTCTCTTCTAACCAGCGAGGAAGATCCCGCATAGGAGGAGCCATTGCACCGCCCATCTGTAATGTACAAGAGCGAAACATACATTATACACAATATTAGTTTGATTTTTTTACAGTTAAATATTTGACTTTTTTTCAACCATATTTAACCATTTAAGAACAGGCCCCTCTAATTCACGGGAAAGTTTCACTTCTATTGAACCCCAACCGCTTTAATGGCAATAAAATGTGCTACAATCAGTACTTCCAATAGATAAATGCTCACATAGCAATATAAATCCCGTTTTTAGAAGAAAATACTTCTATTGCCCTTATAGGAATGAGTGAAATATCTTGAGTGAAGGAACAGCAGATTAATTGTATTTTTTCATAATATTACCTTCTTTCCATTTCGCTTATTGACTACAGGCACTCGTTCATCTCCCGTTAATGTATTAATATCCAATTTGTTAGGATTCCGACATCGATGACGTTTCTGCTTCGGTTTTTGAAATGGGGAGAACAACATCTCTGTGCTCTTCTGTAGAAGACATTTAAATAGAATTTTTGGTTAAAAAATAAGTAAAAAAGATCCAGCAGCTTACATAAAAATGGAAAAAAGATGCTTTTTTAAAGTTACATTAAGAGCTAGAATTTATATACTGGTGGTTTATTCTACTTACTGGTACATAACTTGGCATATCAACGGTGTACGTAGGATGCAATTTCAACCATTCAACCAAATCTTTATTTTTGGGCGCATCTTCCCCCACTAGTCTGGTCCCATCCTCCAAGTTAATAACAGGGATCCGGGTTTCTGGCTCCAGCTGCCCGGGAGATGGAATGTTTCTGGCTGGTGGTGTTTCAATGTCTTCCTCGTATGCTTTGGTCACATCAGTATCCTCCTTAAGAGATAAAAAAACCAAGTATGTTATTACTTGTAGGGGTTTTTTTTTTTCTTGCATTGTTTCTACTGGCCAAGAATATATAACTTCTAACAAATGCAAAAAGATAAAATTATTTAGTTCTTTATTGAAGCAAGCAATAAGCCACCTCGGTTGACTTGTTAACTAAGTATATCTGCAGTATGCCATGTTTGCTTACCGCAGATAAAGAACTCCTCTTGTTGCTCATAAACAAAAGATCGAGACCTTCCACATTTTTCCTCCTTCCCCTTCTCCTCTTCATTGGAGGCTCTCCATCTATTAAAGAACCGTTGAGAAGATGCCTGGTCGGTGTGCAAGAAAGACCTGCCTGCAGTCGCTCCATTTGAGTTTTGAAGGCATCAGGGACAGGGGTGGATGAATTAGGCAAGATAAACTTAGGAGTAAGAGATGCAAAATTTGAGGTAGAACTTGTTGCCTCCCTTGAGGCATTTGATAAATCCACAACAGTCTCTTGTCCATTTTCTGCCCCTACTTGGGTTCCACGCAGTTGAGCCACCATCTCCATAAGGTTTCTTCGTTTGGCAGCCCTTTCTGCTTCAACCTCAACTTTCCTTCTTCTCCGTCTGCGCTGACGTGGTACAGACAGGGTCAAGGCAGCATCCTAGAAGTAAACAGAAAACTGTCAATATTAAAAAAAAATAAAACATGGAAGTCCATATATGCTATATAGACAAAAATATTGTGACTTCCCACAGGAGCTTTTATGAACTCTTATTTAATATAGAAAAGCCTGAGTTGTCACACCATAGAAGAAGTTTTGATTACTCCAGAGTTCAGTAGTGGTGGCTTTACACCACTCAATCCATTACTTGGCATTGTGCTTGGTGATTTAAGGCTTGCATTTATCTGTTCGCACATGGAAATCAAACCCATGCCATGATGGTCTTTGCACGTAGGGTTTGTAAAGATGTTAGTGCCAGAAGGTTTAGACTATGCAATTATGGAGTCAGAAGAGTGTTGCCAACTTTTTTACCCTCTGCTCTTTGGTGATCCCACTCTAAAGCTTTGAATTGTCTCCACTTTTTTCCCAGGTTGCTGTAGTTCATAAACACCTCTACTTTTTAATACCACTCACTGATGATTTCAAAATTTCTTCCCTCCTAAATATTCCAAGATCTGGCTTGCAATGGTGGCATCCTATTACAGGACCACACTGATACCTGTCAGCTCTTTAGAATGACCTATACTTTCCAAAATGTATGTAATGGCAGGCGGCATGATTAGGGGATGGATTATATAAATCTGTGGCAATGTGACTGAATGAAAAACCTGATTTCAATGATTAGCAGATGTGTTACTACTTTGTCACTCGGGAACACTGTAAATGCGGAACTGTTACTGGGCTGCTGGAGATACAACACATCCAGGAGAGGTAAGATACGAGGTGGTTTAATTCAACGCGTTTCGAAGTGTAACCCCACTTCATCAGGAAATCCACCAGGCTTTACTTCTGGTTGTGGGATACACAACCCAATAAGGTGAGCACATTCCCTTATTACTTTTATTCCTTTTTACTGGGTAAGACCCTATTGCGCTCTTTTAATCCAGATTTTTATTACTTTTGTCCACATAGTATACTTGAAGGCCATAATACATGCACAAACATCACTATTATGTCACTTTGCCATCTAACATTGCAGGAAAAAACAAAAATCAAGAACATACACTACAACACATTACAATACCAGTTCACTGTCCGCGAGCATAACTTGCCTGAGACAGTTGTGGTGAAGCACTGATATCTTCACTTCCACTGAAGTTGCCCTGGGCCACCATGGAGAGCTCAGCGAAGCTTCTCTTCTGCAGCGGGCTGTCCAGGGCAGTTGGTGTGTACCCAGGGATGAGCCCCGGGAACTCAAACATCTGCCGCCTATTTACTGGCCACTTTCCTTTCAGCACAGTCTCACAGATGTTGTCTAATCGATTGATCATCACGCGATCCTGCATCATACCAAGAAAAGCACAAATGACAGAAGAAATTAACAAAATAAGTTGCACTCACTGTTTTCAGTTGTAACAAAGTCATTTCTACCTCCTCTTTTTTTTCCACTACTTTTTTGTTACCATTCATTTAACCTGTGTGAGTCTAAAAAGCCCTTTTAGCCTTGTGTATTCTGTGAGAGAAAAGAAGAAGTTACTGTGGGGGGTAAAATAGTAGGCAGTGTCTGCATATACGCCGGACTCCTACTGTTTGAGGGTGTAGAGCATTGTTTCTTAGAATCATCAGCTGGTGAGCAAAGAAAGAAACATCTGCTTCCAGTATCTAGCACTCGCCGGCGTTCTTCACAGCACACCGGCCTTTTCTGAGCGGATCCTCATTAGCGTCAATACTAATAAAGTTCAGCATTAGAAAGACTTCCCCAGAATCCTCAATCACTTAACTTGCTCCACAGCATAGCCCTCAATTTAAAAAAAAAATAAAAAAAAAATGGACATAAATCTTTTATTTTGAACCCTCCCCCTCCCAAATAATAAAGTGGCCTCACACGAAAATGCACAAACACATGCCCAACAGTTACTGTGTGGGACCCATTATGTCTCTATAGCATTTTTTTTTTTTAAGCAATTTAAGCAAAACCTCCCAAAACAGAGACACTGCTTAAAGACCACAACCAGAGCACAACAGCTGCTGCAAACCGCCTCCTTTCCACAGGAATAAGCCTATTAGTGTCTTGTTTTTATAACCAGATGGCCATGTCATGGTGATTAGGAAGCTTTTTTGCCTTATTATAATCTAAAACATACAGCGAGCACATCACAGCCATTTACTACAGAGTACATTGTATACTCCAAACTGCAACATACCTTGGGCCAGAAAGAAAAGGAAAATGTCCTCTCGCGGAGCATATGAAGTCCAGACTGATCACAATCTTCCAAGTAGAAAGCATCCCGAGTTTCGTCCCTGGCTGTACTCAGGGACGCGTTGCTTTCTTCATCAAAGTTTTTATCTTGAGAGGTTATTCCAGCTGAAACAATAACAGATTACTAAATATAGAGGGGAAAAATAAAAATCTATATATAAACAATGGAAAATAGGAGCTCAGAGGTGGCCGGACAACCACTGGCTGATCCGGGATCTCATGACAAGACATTCTCTATTGTGGCTACAGACCAGGTCGACCAAAAATTCTATAACAACGGTTACCACTTTCAGAAACCGTTACACTGCATTGAAATTAAGGGACAAGCGTATATACACTTCATACCAATACAGTGTATTTTCACCTATTAATAGGACTGTGCTGCCAAACCTCAATCTATGGACAAGTAATAAAAGGGGATTTTCATGGGGAAAATTCAAATAGCTGAGCGCAGGGATAAATCGCACTTAACTCTCCCTCACCGGGTCCAGTGCTGGCTGCTCTTGGTGCCTGGTATTGGCTGCAGTAGCTTGACAGCAGCCAATCAGTGAGCTCAGTGGCACTGATCGCGGAGATGGAATGTTTAAGTCAGTCACTTATTGGCTGCAGCTAACATCAGATCCCCAGGCGTAAATTGAATTTGATTTATTTATTTTTTAAAATAATCTGCACGAGGGACTTGGATTTTCTGAAAGGGGACATCCCCTTTAACGTGTTTTTTTGGAAGAAAGTAGCTATGTTTTGCAAGTCATGGCCAATGAGCTTAATTGAATTCAGTCTGCATTTTCCATTATTTTGTATTTTTGTCATTCAAAATAAAAAAGTGACAACTCCTCGTAAGCTCCATTTTGTAGTTCTTTGGAAAAAGGCTTCAAGAACAGAGGCTTTAGTTAAGAAATTTAAGAGCAGGTCGACACTAGAAATTCATTAGGAAGTCTAATTCCTACCACTTTTTATACTGGCAATGGAAAACAGATGGGTCGCTCCACATAAAACAGGCAGGTAGGTTAAAACTGTTAAAGTGACATGGGACCACTGTAAAATGGCAGTATACTAAACCAAGAAATAAGTTATGAAACTTGAGAAATACCTTCTGCTTGAGAGGACTCCTCCGACTTGTCATCGTCATCATCCAATTTTTCATCATCTTCTTCAGAGCCCTTCTCAGAATTGGATTTTGGATCAACATCTGGAATCATATCTCCATCCTTAATCTCATTTTTAATAGGTACAGGTTCAGGATCACTTTCCTGTTTTATAGGCTTCTCATCAGACTCCACTGGCTCCTCTTCTTTAACCTCTGCTTCTTCTTTTACTTCAGCATCCTCAGTCTTTTCAGACTTTACATCCTCCAGCTCTCCAGCTTTCTCGTCCCGTACTGGAGTGGAGGGCATTATGGGTGGTGTATCACTATAACTAGATCCAGGTGGTAAAAGGATGGGCATGTTGGGATGTGCATTTCCTCCTCTGTTCTGAGCGAAATTCCTATGTGCCTCCAGAAAACAGAGTTCTGGATCATTGAGGATATGATAGTCTGTCCTACTAACGCCATGTTTTGCAGCACCAATCAGTAAGTCTCTATCATGTTTCCCAGACTCCCACCACTCTGGTAAGTCAAGGCTTGGTTGGCATAATTTAAGCCGTTCATTCAACTGGGGGTTATGAAGAACTTGTTCCCTTATTTTGCGCAGAAGTTCAATTCGGTAGAGTGTTCTAGACGCGCGCTCCTCAGTTATAGGCTCAATCAGCATAGAAAGGTCACAAAAATCTGTCAAACACAGAAAAATTGTAGAGAGAAAAAAAAAGTTAAAAGAAGATAACCAAAGTCATAAGCCAAAGCTTTGAAACATTACTGTTCCCAAAGTTACAAACCAAGTTACATACCATCTTCAGGCTTACTGGACATGCGACACACTCGTCTGCACATTGCCACAAAGCAGTTGAAATACTTCTCCAAGCTCTCATCAGATTTCTTATCTAAGCGGGCAAAAGCTCTAAACTGGTTCCAGTCAAACTTCTGTTTAGCTGTGTCAACAATCACTCCAAAAGTGGACACCACTCTATAGAAGTCAGCCTCTTCCCGTCTCGTCCACCTTCACAAAATAGAAGCGGTGTTAGTATTCATCCATTGGCATTAAAACTAAAGAAAGATCTACAAAGCGTAAGGACTCACTTTTGCCTACGCTCAGTGATAATTGCTTCCCTTTCTGCTTCCAGGGCTCTTACTTCTTCCCGAGGCCGTCTTCTTCTACGATCAGTCTTCATTTGTGCTTCTTGCCTCATTTGTTGTCGCTTGTAGCTGCGTTGATAGGCAGTGATGAGCCGCCGCAGGCGAGTAGTGAGAGCAGAGGTGTGGGGCCAGTATAGTTTGCCCTCTGCACTGCCTTCACCACTCTTTTCTGCAAAAAGACCAGGTTGCATTAACCTTTACTGTTTCTATAGTTATTGAGTTATTATCCCCAAAGCATTCAACATGTTAAGCCTATCAAGACGTATTTGGACTATCATATCAACTTCAGACTTTTTGAATCATTCATGGGGCTGCATCACATACATGTACATAGACAAAATGCCAAAAATGACTAATTATTTGAACTTTAAAAAAAAATTAAAAATATTGTCAAAATAGTGCAGCAAGTTTTGTTTAGGAAGTTGGACCTCACATTCACATCCAGTGAGGATAACAATTAGCATGGATATTGATCAAACAGATGCGGCAACAATACAAAATGGGCATTTCTTACCCTGCATGTCCACATCCATGCACTCTTCCTTATCCTCTAAGGGAGAGTTGGCAAACTCCTAAAAACAGAAAACAAAAAAGCGTTGTGATGATTGACTTTACAGGGACTTTCTGCCCAAGTTATCAAAAAAAATTCCATATGTTGGGAAGTAACTCTCTGTCCTTACATCAATGTCATCTTTAAACTGAAGCCTTGTGGGCTTGTATTCTGGATCTTCATCCTCTCGGTCAAAGTCCCCTCTGTCAAAGAAGAAAAAAAAGTGTTACCACCAATACCATCATTTATGGTTATAGCAAATATTACCTAAATTGTAACATACCCGTCTCCGCCATCTGCCAGCATATCTGTCCCCCTCTGCTCCGCAGCAATTGCTTTAGCGTCAGGCATTCCAACTCTTTCCAGGAAGCACAGAGTCGAGTCGGCCCGCATGGAATTGTACTTCTCGTACCCTATACAGAAGTATTATATATTTCAGGCAACGTAATGGAAAGACTAGACTAGGAAAAAGCCTCAGACTTCATCGGATGTATGGAGGGCAAAGTATTATGCCTTTTATACAAATGGTTTACACCTGATCTGAACTGTGGTTTAGCCATTACCTCTAGATTCTAGTAACACAAAGAAAGGAAAAAGGACTAAGTAGCCATCAATTACAGGAAGAACATGGTCTATATATTTGATTCTCATCTACAACAGGAAGAGAACAGTAGGTTAATGATTTCTTTCACATTGTCTACATCACATGGCCCACCCTTTATTCTAATCCATTGTTTGCCTTCCTTCGGCGGAGCTGCGGCCTAAATTTTTAACTGCTCTTCTTCCCTCCCCACTCACTCAGCCAACGTGGGTTATATGAAAGGCCATCGAACCTGTCTTATTAGGTTTCATGTGATGTATGTCAGAAAGATGACACTGTTCCCTCTACGGTTTTAACACACTTGTTTTGCTTTTTTTAACCGGCTGAACTGACTAGATAGAAAATGGCAGATCCCAACAGTGCACGGCAGGAGAATGATTTTAGATCTGACTAGCCTCAGCTGAGACCCCCATTTACGAGAGGAGCACGAGGCTGCCGTACATAGGCAGAACAGCACAATTCAATTAGGATTTGTACTACAACACACTTCTCCTAACTGCTGTAGAGCCTGGAGCCAAACTGTAATCATGAAAGGTTTTATAAGCCATCATTCTCCCCTTTAGTCAGGCCATGCTGCTGAGAATACGCCTGCGACCTCCAGAGAATTGGGATTATAATCAGGAATCGCTCACTGTATATATCATGCCAGCTCTGCATCCCCGAGCCTTTCAAAGTTAACAAGGCTGCATCCCACTCAAGGGAGCTGGGAGTTCTCGGCGCTGACATTTGTGAAATATTGCTTGGAACAAAGCCCAGGAGGCACTTGTACAGATTAATAGCAGAGGTTAAGCCCACCATCCACTTTGACACTGGTTGGCAGAGTTAGCAAGAAAAGCAGTGCTAGAAGCTAAGTTTATGGAGATCTATAGCGCCGCTCGGCCATTATTACTACAAATATGGATTTACTTTATTTATAGATGAGTGTTAAATATTTTCATTCCCCGCCCACGTCTTGGACGTCGCGCAAAAAAAAGTGGAGTATTTTTCAGATCTTCGCTAACTCTTTGAAAAATGTGATAAAGTCAATGGAGAGTATAACCGGCTGTTGTGTACGGGGCTTTTACACCGGGCTTGTTTTTTTCAAACAATTTCTTTAAAATGCTAGACAAGAAATGGGATTCTCTGGCGAAATAGTTTCCATTTTTTGCAAACGATGTTCTAAGACAGTGGTCCTCAACCTTTTTTTTCCTTAAGAGTCACATTTAGCTCTGAGAAAGTGTCATGAGACACATCCAAAGCCCCCAATACGTGTAATGACAGATAAAGCTTCCCCATAAAAATCCCATCGAGGCAGGATCCTTACATCCAGGGATTCCGATCTATCCCCCATTTAGCAATCACAAATACGCCCACCACACCATTGCATCCAGCTTCAAGCATCTCCTCTATCAGGCAAAATCATCCTTGCTCAAGCTTAACATTTTTTTTCTTAATCCATAGTACCAGTATACTGTATACGCATCCAGATCCTATCTTCTATGTGTGGTACTGACAAAAGTTATCATCTGGAGACCTGTGAGCCACACACCATGGTCCCGCGAGCCACACACCATGGTCCCGCGAGCCACACACCATGGTCCATGGCCACAGGTTGGGGACCCTTGTTCTAAGAGATCAAGATCCAACATGTCCATCATGAAGTATAGAGACCCATAATCCTAAGCATGAGCCAAGAGAAGTTTAAAACAAGACATACCGTGCTTGAAGACACCAATTAGAAGAGATTTATCAGCTTCATTGTCCCACCAGTCTGTAGGAACTTCTGCGTGGAATGGCTCTGGTATCCACACGTCTACTTCACTGTAAAAGACACAAGACGTCAAATTTCACGAATGATGATAAACACAGCAAACTTGGTTCAATCAATATTAGGGGAAAAGTGTTATAGGGAAAAAAATGGTGCAACATCAAAGCAAATGAGCTAGTGGGGTGGGGGGAGGAGTTGGTGACCGAATTAACTAATCATCAGTCCAGTGGTTGGAAATCACTAAAGTAAACAGTGGTGGAGGTGTAGACCGTGTGCCCGCATATTCCTGCCAGTCTGTACAGATCCAGCTCTATTCAACATCTCCACTAGTTTTTCCTAAATGACCGCGTCACTCATTACCGATCTGAAGTGAAGGATCCAAATATGACCGCTCTAATTTTAGCCTTGGAAAAAGACCAATATTTCTATTTGATAAACAGTCAGACATGGAACCCCTACAAAGTGCAATAAACACTTGTATTCACGGCATCAATTTATACCCAGCTGGCAAAGGGTTAATGCAAACGGAGAAGAGAAAAATCAAGAATGTAGGAGGCGTAGGAGCATAATTGGTAACAGCAGGTACAGACCTTGCTCTTCTGTGACAAGGACAAGCAGTATATTCACTAACCTTGAGTCAGCACCCTCTAAGATTTTGTCAGCTTGGTCCCCTATCACTTCTTGCCTGAGATAGTACAGCATGCGGACACGCAGCAGGACCCTGGAGAGGAGGAGAAGAGAGGGGGTGAGGGGAGAAATTCTTAACTTCAGAATTGTTTGCCAACAGTGGCTTTTGGCAGCTGCTGCTGTTCATCCATCATCCTGCCAAGGCTGATTAGCCATGCTGTATGGTAGGCTTGAAGCGTGACAGATGGTGGCATATAATCACCTCTGTGTGGTGCTTTCTGCTGGCTTCCAACGGGCCTGCCTGGCAACCGCTCACGCTGCACAGGGAGGGAGCAGGCTGGGCCCAACCCAGGCGCATTACATTTAGTCCTACCTAGTGCAGCTTGTGAAGTTCAGACACGTACTGCACCGCTGCCTCTGAAGTACTGGAGCAAGTTTGTAAACAACCGAGCAGATGGCTTTCAGTAACTGTTCTGCTTCATTATCTCATAAAATTTCCTCAGCTGCTGCCTTAATACCATTTTTGGAAGCACATCAGAAGTTGCAAGGATAAACGAGATCTATAATCTGTTTTTTTTTTTTCCCCCCTCCTGTCTTTTTTTAAACCACTGAACAATAAACCCTCACAATGGGATGGTGGGTTTTTCGGATTATATAACTATTTGTTTTCTGTAAGAAAGCCAGTTTTATAGAGCTATAACCACTTGCAGCCCGCTCCTTGCAGGAAGTCCGCACAGCCTGCCAAGGTTTAACTATACGTCGCACGGGGAAACGGCAATGTCACTTTGCAGGTGAACTTCAGGCGTTCCTTCAAGCAAAACCAGTCAAGACTAAACTTCATTAGCTGAACCCTTGCCAGGCCTTAGAGGTTCACGGTGGGCGTATTCCAGGCACGGGGAGAGGATGGGCGAGATCAGCGACGTCATCCACCTCGAGCACCAGAGGGACTCTGCAACCCACAGATGAGGAAACGGGAGAACCAAATTCTCCTCAGAGTTTACATTAAACAGTATTCTGCTGAGTACACATTGTGTTGCAATTTGCTCCAGGCAAATTCAGCAAAATGGCACAAATATTTAATAAATTAAAAAAAAAAATGAATGCATCACCGCCTACACAGCCTGCCGCCATATGATCCTCCCAGCCTCCTCTTTTCCCCTTCCGCCATTACATGATCCTTCAGAATAATAATTCTAGGCCAAGTATTCCAGCTGGACAAGGTCTTGGACAGCATCGTGCACAATGACGCTACAGCAAACATCACCCAAGTGCCCACACAATGTAGGGACATCGGTCAGAGGCCGTGTCCAACAAAAAACCAGGGCCTGGAGTGGAGAGACCGAAGAGGATGTGTGCGACATGGGACGGGCAAAAGATGATGTCCCGCAGATCAGACAGTGGAATAGAGGAGCGTGTATATTATATTATAATATATATATTATATATATTTTATACATACACATGTTTATCATGCTCCAGGATCTAGAACACCAATGTCTGGCCTGCAGATAGATTTTTCGCCCATGATGCTATTCTGCATTCTGTATAGAGGGCCCATTAATTCTGTATGGAGAACTATATGGGGCCCATTTTTGTATAGAGGGCTAAGCGAGGCCCATTATTCTGTATAGAGGGCTAAGCGAGGCCCATTATTCTGTATGGAGGCCTAAGCGAGGCCCATTATTCTGTATGGAGTGCTAAGCGAGGCCCATTATTCTGTATGGAGGGCTAACCAAGGCCCATTATTCTGTATGGAGGGCTAAGCGAGGCCCATTATTCTGTATGGAGGGCTAAGCGAGGCCCATTATTCTGTATGGAGGGCTAAGCGAGGCCCATTATTCTGTATGGAGGGCTAAGCGAGGCCCATTATTCTGTATGGAGGGCTATGCGAGGCCCATTATTCTGTATAGAGGGCTAAGCGAGGCCCATTATTCTGTATGGAGGCCTAAGCGAGGCCCATTATTCTGTATGGAGGGCTAAGCGAGGCCCATTATTCTGTATGGAGGGCTAAGCGAGGCCCATTATTCTGTATGGAGGGCTAACCAAGGCCCATTATTCTGTATGGAGGGCTAACCAAGGCCCATTATTCTGTATGGAGGGCTAAGCGAGGCCCATTATTCTGTATGGAGGGCTAACTGAGGCCCATTCTGTATGGAGGGCTAACCAAGGCCCATTATTCTGTATGGAGGGCTAAGCGAGGCCCATTATTCTGTATGGAGGGCTAAGCGAGGCCCATTATTCTGTATGGAGGGCTATGCGAGGCCCATTATTCTGTATGGAGGGCTATGCGAGGCCCATTATTCTGTATGTAGGGCTATGCGGGGCACATTATTCTGCATGGACGACTATGTGGGGCCCGGTACTTTGTCCAGCTTTTGAAATTTTGG
Source organism: Anomaloglossus baeobatrachus (assembly GCF_048569485.1). Lineage (NCBI taxonomy): Eukaryota > Metazoa > Chordata > Amphibia > Anura > Aromobatidae > Anomaloglossus > Anomaloglossus baeobatrachus. The sequence continues at coordinate 128,129,886 of NC_134358.1, forward strand.
CCTTCTGTGTGTTTGAATTAGACATCCCTGGTCTACAGAGTATAATAAGGAACATTAAATTCCCCAAAAAATAACCTTGTTGCAAATCTAAATTTCCTGTAAAAGCCACACGATTTGCAACATTTCAATATTGACAAATCCACTTATTTTAGCACTAATACAGTATGAAAAATCCATTTGGAGGCTTTCTATGCAAACAGGTCATACTCAACCAGGAGTTTTATTAAAAATGCATACAAGAAATAAAAGTTGATGCATTATAAGAACTCTACTTGTCTATATAGTAATAAACATTGCTACAGGAACGACCAGAACGACGCCCTGCTTCACTTGGTAATCACAGTTATTGGGACTCTACAGCTTGGAGTCTGGTGCTCGCTGGCTACATAATTAATAGCTAGATGCATTATTTCAGAGACTAGTGGTTAGCCAGATGTTGAGGAGATTCTGCTTGAATGCAGGTCTGTGGGTTATGGCTGACTCATTTATCTATGCCGACTCACTAGGTGGTATTGCGCAGCATAAGCCATCCGTGGGCCTTGAGCTGAAACGTCATCTCTCGGCAGGTGGCAGTCCTTTGGACAATACTTGTTAAAGTTAATGAGGTGATGGACGCCCTTGCTGCAGCATTCAATAGGTCTCAAAATGAGCGTAAAAATGTCACCTACAAAACCCGCTATAGGTTACAGCAGTGGGACGTGCGTTCTCAGAAGGGAAATTCGTTCTCACCACCTCTCTTCAGCAAATGCAATTCAGAAATTCACAAGGACACAAAATTGTATATTGGAAATGGAAGTTAATATCACACAGACATTTTCTGCCACAGGAGATCTGGAACTTGGTTGCTCGCTATGGGAAACCAATCCACTTTTTGTTAATTCCCCCAAATTCGATCAGTTTAACTACATTCCTCAATACCACCAACTAAAATGACCTCTATGCCTCTACATAATTAATAACATATATAATTATATATATATATATATATATATATATATATATATACATACATATACACACACACACACACACACACATGTGCACACATACTGTAAACACACGCTATTATAATATGATAAATAATTATATATATATATATACACATATATATATATATATATATATATATATATATATATACACACACACACACACACATGTGCACACACATACTGTAAACACACACACTATATTAATATGATAAATAATATTTATATATTATATATAATGTACTGTATATATATCAATACTTCTTTATCTATCAGTATTTTAGGAGCAAATTTCTAACATAAGCTCAAAATAGAAGTTGTATTGGAATCTGTTGGAGGCTAATAAGCCATGTTTCCTATTATAGATTTGTTAACTGGGGGTTACCCATTCATGACATCAGGTGCACATTAAAAATTGCATTATCACTTTAACCCCATGTAATCAGGGCTCAAGAATAAAGTGTGACATTGAGGCAGCTATACTCCGCAGTCTTAAAAACCAGATTTAAAACCTAAAAGTGTGAAACCAATGAACTGAGTTTTCACACACGCCATCACAGGAGCTCTGTTCTTTGACCACAGAAAGGTCAGTGTTCGGCGCAGAGTGTGAATCACTGCCGTCTGCCTCTGGTGTGTGGTCACACCTTAGAAGAAAGCCACTTTCACTACTTACTTGTTACAGTGATGCTTCAGATGCTTTTTGTAGCTATCCTCCTGAAACAAGGCGTCTGGGTTACAGCTTTGGAGCCAGTCGGCGTGTTTGAGCACAGGCTGGGAGTTCTGGCTTTTCACCTTCTTTCCTTTCCGTCCTCTGGGTACTGGGGCAGAAAGACCTACGCAAAGGGAAAAAAAGTCATCACGATGTGCGCCTCTATATGAACATAACAGAGTATGCGTCTAAAAACAGAATATATATTACAAAACAATATAGAGATCAATATATATATTATATAGGAGAGGAAATATTTCAGTGCATTGCTTCCTGAACTATTAAGGCATAAAAATAAGGAAAAAGAAAATAAGAACTACAAGTATTGGTCGCAGTATGGACAGGAAGGGCTGCAGGCATGAATATGTATGAGTGTAGCACTAGATGTGCAATTCGCATGCAGATTAGATGTGGTCACTCGTTAGCTGCCTGCCTTGTAGCCAAGCAACACCAAGATTTTAATTTTTTTCCCATTTCTATTAATGTCGTTATTTAATAGAGGATTATTCCAATTTTTTTTCATAAATGGTTTAAACACAAGTTCCCATAATGGGTTAACACATCCGCTAGCTTTGTGTGACATACCAGAGTGGTTCACCAGCGCACGTGTCTGCCCATCCTCTGTTGGTGTAATGAGGTCCCAGATGAAACTTTTAATGTTCTCATCCCCTCGGTAATGGTTCAGACAGTAGACCAGAATGGTACGGCAGATGGTTTCCACATCTTGTTCGGAAAGCTGACGCTTGAAGCGGCCGTGGGAAAGAATATCCGTCCAGCGGCCCCACCTACCACAGAAATGAGAAGGTTCATACTGTGTGCCAAAGGACAAACTGCAATGAGAGCTCTATAAGAATTCAGATGTCTAATAGGTGATGACATGTGAGCTCAGAATTACATCTCTCATCAAGCAAGTGGTGAAAAGCACATGTTCAATAGTTCTGCTTAGCCCTTGTCACATATAGCATCATGTGGACACATACAGCACAGCTCAGAGGCCGAGCACATACCCATAGACCAGTAGATTCTTCTCAACTCTGAAGCATTCACTTCTTGCATAGCCCTGAGACTTGTCCTGAGGACGGCGGGGTTTGATGTTGGGTCTTTCCTCAGCATCACTTTCCAAGTCAGAAAATTCCATGAGTTCATCTTCTTTTACTGCGCTGTAAAGCCTGGTTTGCTTCCTTACGCGTGGGGTATCAATTACCAGGGTGTTCTACGAGGAGAACCAGAGCACAAATGAAGAATTTCAACTAATCATGTACCCTTTACACTAATGGATGTGTAGAAACTCACCCTTCCATTTAATACATCAAGATCGAGTTCGGCTTTCTTTGCCCATTTCTGCCAGAAATTAGGATCATCTAAAGATATATCTGTCCTGTTTCCAGAGGCAACAAAACTGGCCTAAAATAAACCCAAAAATAAAAAATGAAAACAGCCTATATAGCGCAAAAACATTCTAAACAAAAGCTTTTACCACATTGCACAGATATATGGGACCAACACATTATCTGGCAATATACCTTCGCAAAGGTTGAGCCTTTTCCTTCCGATTCTATAGTGATGGTGTGCGTTCTTCTGGAGAGAATTTGATCAATATCCTCTTCACAGAACTTGGAGCCTTCGTCTTCTTCATCCATCAGGGCACCATATGCCCCCTTTCGCAGTAGGTCTTCTATTTCCTTCTTAGAAAGCTGTTGTACCTGCAGGTAGTAAGAGGAGAAACATTTAGTTATGCTCTAAATGCAAAGTAGTTCATTTGTTATGCACTTTGCAGATCATGTAGACAATTAGCGAACAATTTCATGATAGTGAAGCTTATTAGTTTTTGTAACACCTTTATTTTACAACTTATTAAGCACAAAGACACTTTGGCAACCTGCAAATGTGCTTCTAAGCTCCTCATAGACTCAAACACACTGCACATACAGAGACATATATACGCGTGTATATATTCTACATATAACACATTATATATACACACATGCATACTGTATTATATATATAATTATATACACACACACAAACACACAGTAACTCAAGCACCACAATACAAATATTAAGTAACAATAGACAAACAAGAAACAAGGGGAAGCAATAGACTTAAGAAAGGTAAGAGGGTAGATCCAGGCAACTACCGTCCAGTAAGCCTGACATCAGTAGTATGCAAAGTTTTTGAGGGCATTTTAAGGGATGACATGCAAAAATATATTGCAGAAAATAATATAACTGACAGACAGCATGGATTCATGAAAGATAAGTCGTGTCTAACCAACCTGTTGGGGTTTTATGAGGGGGTAAGTGCAAACCTGGATATTGGTAATGCAGCTGATGTGATTTATGTGGACTTTGCAAAGACATTTGATACTGTACCCCATAATAGCCTTATACTAAAGCTCCAGAAGCAAGGACTAGGAAACTATATGCAACTGGGTAAGAAATTGGCTAAAAGATAGGAAACAAAGAGTAGTCATAAATGGTACATTCTCTAAATGGGCTATAGTCAGCAGTGGGGTGCCGCAGGGATCTGTGCTTGGACCGATTCTTTTTAATCTCTTTATTAATGACCTTGTGGATGGGATTGATAGTAAAGTGTCAGTCTTTGCTGATGACACCAAACTATGTAGGATATTAAAAACTGACCTTGATAGTACAATATTACAAAAAGATCTGGATAAGATGTCAGAATGGGCAGATACTTGGCAAATGAGATTTAATGTTGATAAATGTAAAGTAATGCACCTAGGACGGAGTAATCCTATAACTAAATATACATTAAATGGAAGTAAACTTGGGACTACAGATCAGGAGAAGGATTTAGGGATTCTTATTACAAATAAGCTGAGCAGCAGCACTCAATGTCAAGCAGCAGCTGCTAAAGCAAACAAGATTCTAGGGTGTATAAAAAAAGAGAGATTAGATCCCGTGATCCCAACGTATTGTTACACCTCTATAAATCACTTGTAAGGCCACATCTGGAATATGGGATCCAGTTTTGGGCTCCACATTTTAAAAAGGGCATTCAGAAGTTAAAGTCAGTTCAAAGGCAGGCAACTAGACTACTACAAGGAATGGAAGCCTCACATATGACGACAGGTTGAAAAAGTTAGATATGTTTAGCTTAGAAAAAAGACGTCTCAGAGGAGATCTCATTTATATGTATAAATACATGTGGTCAATATAAAGAACTGGCACATTACTTATTTCTTCCAAAGACAATACTAAGGACCAGGGGATACTCACTGCGAGTGGAAGAAAAGCGATTCCGACAGCTAAATAGGAAAGGGTTCTTTACAGTTAGAGCAGTCAGACTGTGGAATGCCCTATAGCAAGAGGTAGTAATGGCAGATACTATAACAGCTTTTAAAAAAGGGCTGGATAATTTCCTCAGTACACACAACATTGTTGGTTATAAATGACTTTGTGACCAGGTGTAGAACTGGTGGAGGAAGGTTTTTTCAACCTTAGTAACTATGTAACTTACCCCATTAGTAGCATTCTCGCGACCGCTCATTGATTGTAATACGGCCTTGTCCAAGCCAAGTTTAAGACTGGCCTTATCAAACATTTCACGCTCGTAAGAGTTCCTTGTGATCAATCTATAAATTTTAACAGATTTGCTCTGCCCTATACGGTGGCATCGCGCTTGTGCCTAAACAAAAGTAACACAATTACAAAACATCTCAGGATCTGCATATTTATAGCCACTAACAGCATTGTTCAAAGTTCAACATAGTCAATATTGGTGTCAACAATTCTAGGTCTCAGATACAATAGAGGAACACTGGAATTTTCCTGAATATTTTGAAGCTGCCATCTTGCCTGCCCTCTCCATACACAGGAGCGCTCTCATGGTGGAGCGCTGTCTTGCTCCACCGAGAGTGGCTTATCTCGCTAACTACAAAATAGTCAGCAATCCTTGACTTAATCTGTCGGTCGGACCCCCATATATATTAGTCCGTCAGCCAATATCTGCAGGTTTGGCCGACAGTCTCATATCTATGGGAGCCATAAGAATTACATTAAGGCTATGTGCGCATGTGTGCACTCTGCACCGCACACAAAAGGTCGGCTTCAGAGCGCAGCTGCAAAGCTCCATTCTGAAGCGCCTGGTGCCTGCAGAATTCGTGTGCTCTGCATGCTGCCTCTCCCTATAGACAGCATGCAAAGCGCACGAAAGTAGTGAGATGTCACTTCTTAGAACGCACACTTCGGGCAGCAGCCGAATCGCTGCGCTCTAATACGCCACATGCGCACGTCTCATGTACAATCTTCATAGATTGTGCTGGGGACGCAGGACGCATGCAGTTACGCTGCGGTGCAGAACGCAGCGTAACTGCATGCAATACGCACACGTGCGCACATAGTCTTACAGCGGAAAAATATCCAATAGTTTGAATGAGTTGAAGTCTCTTGGTCATGTCATACACTCTGGGAATACAGCCTCCATGGGAGCTGCCGTCAAACATACAGGAACCCCAACAGTCTTTTAAAGACAATGGGGTCCTGTGGGATTCAGCCGGATCATTGGAGACATAATCCAGCTTGGATGCCACAGCTCTGTTTAAGACATATAATAACAAAAGAAGACAGTTGCACTCTGAAATCCTAAATCCTACAAACAATGAATGCAAGAATACAGATATGTATTACTGCTTAAGGAAATCTTGGAAAAAATGAGATATTTAGCACACAAAAATGGCCATTTCTATATCTGCTCAGTTGCCACGCCAAGGCATATCTCGTATACTGGGGACCTTTCTCTGGGTTACAAACCTCCATGTGTATGGGCAAATAGGAACCTGCTAGTAAAAAAATAAAGTCACCTGTGGCTAATGGGGAAAGGGTGCACAGTCAGAGGGCATGACTCCATAAGGCTAGGTTCACATTTCCGTTGTTTATGATCAGTCACAATCCGCCGCTCTGATAAACAACGCAATCCATTTGGCGGATTCAGTTGTTTCCCATAGACTTATGAGTGGCGGATTGTGACTGATACTCTTGCGTTGCATCAGCCGCCCGACTGATCAGTCGTGGAACGACTGACCGTCGGGCAGCAGGAACACAGAGTGTAACGTTTTTTGAGCAGCGGAATCCTTTTGATTTCGCTGCGCATGCGTTCTCTCGGCGGCCGAACGATGAGCTGATCGCCCGGCAGCCGTCTTCTGTGAGAGATCAGCTGATCTCCCGGCAACCAGCTTTTGAGAGCGATCAGCTGATCATTCACAATAGCTGGCGGCCGGGAGATCAGCTGATTGCTCTCAAAAGTCGGCGGCCAGCTATTGTGAACGATCACCTGATCGCTCTCATTAGCCATTCGCCGGGAGATCAGCTGATCGCTCTGATTAGCCGTTCGCCGGGAGATCAGCTGATCGCTCTCATTAGCCGTTCGCCGGGAGATCAGCTGATCGCTCTCATTAGCCGTTCGCCGGGAGATCAGCTGATCGCTCTCAAAAGTCGGCGGCCAGCTATTGTGAACGATCAGCTGATCGTTCTCGCTCTCTCCTTTTACAACGGAATCCACTTTCTCATGACAATGAATTCAAATTCTTGTCATCCGTTGAACAACGCATCAGTCACAAGCGTCAAGCAACGCATGTGACTGATGCAAAACAACGGAAATATGAACCTAGCCTTATCTAGACAAAAAGCCTGACGGCACTCACAAAATGCAGTCTGAAAAGGTGCAAAACTGTTTAAGACATAGACCAATGCCACGATGCTTCAGTGAATGAAAAGTTAAATGTGTCAATCCTTGAAACCAAAAAATACTATATTTTAGGCATACTTGGAATATGCTACTGAAGAATAAATAAGATGTACATGTGCCAAAATAAAAAAATCAAAAGATACATCCTCTGCTTAAGATCCATTACTCAAAACATTAGCCCATAAAAGAAAAAAAAAAAAGGCTAACAATGCAGAAATACAACAACTCTTACCTGAAGGTCATTCTGGGGGTTCCAGTCAGAATCAAAGATAATGCAAGTATCAGCAGCAGTTAAATTAATGCCCAGACCTCCTGCCCTTGTACACAGCAGGAACACAAACCTATCAGAGTCAGGCTTGGAGAATCTGTCAATAGCAGCCTGACGCAGGTTGCCTCGCACTCTGCCATCAATTCTCTCATATGGGTATCTGTAAGAGACGGGTTATTATCAAGACCAGAACTTCAATTTATTCTATTTACTTAAAACAACCGCCAACAGCATCCTCCTTGAAAAGGTTGATGTATTTCAACTGCAAACTTGTGAACGGAATTGAAATGAGGGCTGCTGCTGGCCTGCCTCGTGGCCGCCAGTACGGCAGCACCGCAGTGAGCCTCGTCCTGCTGCTATCAGTCACATTTGTGATTCAGAATGAATCTACCCTGCTCTGGGAATTCAATCTCAATCAATACACGTAGGTGATCTGAAACGCGCGGTAAACGGAATTTGCTCTTAATTTTAAAGCCACATGACTCAAAGTCTACATCCTTGTATGAAAGCGATGACGCCGAGAGCAGCATGGCAACTTTCTCCTAGTCAGTCAACCAGTGCCAAATCTGCAAACAGACCACGCGCTTTATCTTTCCGCTCACACATGTATTCACCTGCGTTGGATGAGGTAGTCTTCCAGAATGTCCAAGCAACGCACCATCTGGGAGAAGATGAGCACCCTGTGGCCACCAGCCTTCAGTTTTGGCAGCAGCTTGTCAATCAGAACTAGTTTGCCAGCGGCCTGGATCATAGCCTGGAGCGGAAAATCTGGAAGGTCACCATTGTGCGCTTCTTTAAACTCTTCCAAAATTTTCTCTTCAGCACCTGCGGAGATTTAGAGACTAAAGGTAAATGGAGGGATGTGCAGAATTTCAGAAGAGGAAATTCTGATCTATTGCTGAGAATGGCAGAAATGATACAATATCTGTATGTGTTCAGAAGAAAATGGGCAATTCATAGAATTAATAGTGTGGTTTAAAGACATGCGTGTTCACATGTAGGATTCTGTTAACCCCGTGTAGTTGGAAGCATTTGCTGCCCATGGCTAGCACAATGTTTTACAATATTTTACGCTTCAATGCCACAGCTGCCCTTACCAGGAAGGCCTAGCAGTGCCATATTTTAATTTTTTATATTTGTCAATTCTACACTAAAATTGTCAAAGTTGGGACCTTTGTTGGTCTTATCTGAAATAGATCCAGCATTAACATACAGGTACACCCTAAATGGAGACACCAAATTATGTCTCATCTAGGAGTTCATGATTGATGATGGGCGATTGTGCTCGGCACTCGATCGAGTATCGGGGTGTCCGGGTATTCGCGGTGCTTGGCAGAGTATCGTGGGTGCTCAGATGGGTCCTTCATGAAACCGTGAACACAAAGCACAAGCTTGCTTTACTGAATGATGGGAGCTGGCACCCGCCAGAGCCACTTGCAATCTCTGAATTGCTCTCAGTGGGGGTTAAAACAATTTTGAATGTTTTCTGACCACCCAAAAAAAAAAAAAAAAAAAAAAAAAAAAAATTCCTACTTTCCCTCCCTCCAGAAATGGTCCGTTTATGGCTAGCTGTATGTGGGCGGAGAGCCAAACTGCCCAATGCCTTCCATTATACTCGTTAGTCAAGTTGAGCACTTTTAGAGCGTCTGACCTACTCAACTCGAGTAACAAGCATTTGAGCATTGTAGTGTTCACTCAACATTAAGAGTAACGAGCACTCGAGTATCGTAGTGTTCACTCAACATTAAGAGTAACGAGCACTGGAGCATTTGTAGTGTTCACTCAACATTGAGTATTGAGCATTGTAGTGTTCACTCAACATTAAGCGTAACAACCACTTAAGCATTGTATTGTTCACTCAACATTAAGAGTAACGAGTACTCGAGCATCATAGTGTTCACTTAATATTAGGCATAAGGAGCGCTCAAGCATCGTAGTGGTCACTCAACATTTCGAGTACAGAGCATTGCATCATTATTCATGATGTAGACCGGTGGTACGTGTACGAGATTTAGTGCATTGATGTTTAGGATACGTATTGGAATGTGTAGAAATCGTGTAGATCCGTTAACCCTTTCATGGCACAAATAATGCCATCATTTACCGCTTTGCCAACAGAAAATGCATGATAAAGCAAGAGCATTGGGTGCGCGCTAATTGATTGATGAGTCTGCAAACAGGATGTGACGAGAATTAGTTGACCATCGGTCTGACAAACGAGAAAGCCTACTGTAAAGGCAAGCCATATCATAAATGCTTAAAGGGGAGGGATCACAGTCCAAGGGCAGAAAATGCAAGCAGAGCCCCGAGGAAAGCACAAGCCAGCAAACATCCAAACAGACGGCACAAGCAGCTCCTGACTGAGTCAGCAGCAAGGGGCCCGGGGCAAACTGCCCAGGATGAAATCCGCCCCCACGAGTGACAGCCTTGTCTAAAAATGTTATTGTGAGTGAGAGTCATAGCCTGAGGGAAAAGGAAATAGGGGGCTGGAGGACGCCGCACATCAATCACTGCAGGTTACCAGGTTGTAATTAAATATAATTTGCAAACAGTTTTATGAGGGGGTTAGGTGGAAATGCAGATGCGTTCTTAAAGAGACAGCCACCCACATTCGCCTTGCTTTCCACAAAAGGCCCTTCACAAGATGTGTGCAATCTATTTATTCATCACAGCATGCACAATAAAATACATGTATTTACTGCAGAGCAAAGAACTACAAACAAAACGGTACAGGCCTTCCCAAAGAACCAAAAGGTAATAATGGAGGTCACCAACTGATCAGCTATATCAGACTTATATGTACGTGATGCAATCCAACCAGGAAACCAAAATTACAAAGAATTCGCACCACAGCCATGTTACTTTGTCACATAGAAGTTATATACGAACCTAGTAATGTGCAATCCAGTTTACATTTTTATTAGACATGTATATATGTAACAGATTTCATTATGTTATTTTTCTTTCCTAAAAAAGATGTGTCGGGTATAACAGTTCCCCTATTTTCAACGTTGTCCATAAATGGGAGGGTATTAGGGATGTTTAGGCGTTTGGGTATATATATGATATATGTTGTCAGTATATTAATGTCTTCCTACATATGAATAAGATACTGTTCACAAGACACGTCTGAGTGCATTTTGCTTTACGTAGAAGGGGTAATCTTGTGCCTTAGCCGAGCATGTTAAGATCTGCATCCTTTATAGTCATCAAAGTCAAACTCTGCCATTACGGTGACGCTTAGTCAGCTAAAGCTAGAATTAATGAGCCCATCTATTCACCTTATATTAGGAGAGGGAAAACGTCTTTGGCAAAAGGAACAAGAAGTGAAAGTCGTTGGTTGTAAACAGGTATTTGGGATGGGGAGTTATAGCAGCCAAACCAGAGAGAGAAGGGAATTTTGTTTACTTACCGTAAATTCCTTTTCTTCTAGCTCCAATTGGGAGACCCAGACAATTGGTGTATAGGCTATGCCTCCGGAGGCCGCACAAAGTATTACACTAAAAGTGTAAAGCCCCTCCCCTTCTGCCTATACACCCCCCGTGCTCCCACGGGCTCCTCAGTTTTGGTGCAAAAGCAAGAAGGGGGAAAAAAATTATAAACTGGTTTAAAGTAAATTCAATCCGAAGGAATATCGGAGAACTGAAACCATTCAACATGAACAACGTGTACACAAAAAAACAGGGGCGGGTGCTGGGTCTCCCAATTGGAGCTAGAAGAAAAGGAATTTACGGTAAGTAAACGAAATTCCCTTCTTCTTTGTCGCTCCATTGGGAGACCCAGACAATTGGGACGTCCAAAAGCAGTCCCTGGGTGGGTAAATAATACCTCATAATAGAGCCGTAACGGCTCCGTCCTACAGGTGGGCAACCGCCGCCTGAAGGACTCGCCTACCTAGGCTGGCATCCGCCGAAGCATAGGTATGCACCTGATAGTGTTTCGTGAAAGTGTGCAGGCTCGACCAGGTAGCTGCCTGACACACCTGCTGAGCCGTAGCCTGGTGCCGCAAGGCCCAGGACGCTCCCACGGCCCTGGTAGAATGGGCCTTCAGCCCTGAGGGAACCGGAAGCCCCGAGGAACGATAAGCTTCGAGAACTGGTTCCTTGATCCACCGAGCCAGGGTTGATTTGGAAGCTTGTGTCCCTTTACGCTGGCCAGCGACAAGGACAAAGAGTGCATCCGAGCGGCGCAGGGGCGCCGTACGAGAAATGTAGAATCTGAGTGCTCTCACCAGATCTAACAAGTGCAAATCCTTTTCACATTGGTGAACTGGATGAGGACAAAAAGAGGGTAAGGAGATACCCTGATTGAGATGAAAGGGGGATACCACCTTACGGAGAAATTCCGGAACCGGACGCAGGACCACCTTGTCCTGGTGAAACACCAGGAAAGGGGCTTTGCATGACAACGCTGCTAGCTCAGACACTCTCCGAAGTGAAGTGACTGCAACTAGGAAAACCACTTTCTGCGAAAGGCGTGCGAGAGAAATATCCCTCATTGGCTCGAACGGTGGTTTCTGAAGAACCATCAGCACCCTGTTCAGATCCCAGGGTTCTAACGGACGTTTGTAAGGAGGGACGATGTGACAAACCCCCTGCAGGAACGTGCGTACCTGTGGAAGTCTGGCCAGGCGCTTCTGAAAAAACACAGAGCGCAGAGACTTGTCCCTTAAGGGAGCCGAGCGACAAACCCTTTTCCAATCCGGATTGAAGAAAGGACAGAAAAGTGGGCAAGGCAAATGGCCAGGGAGAAAAACGCTGAGCAGAGCACCACGACAGGAATATTTTCCACGTCCTGTGGTAGATCTTGGCGGACGTTGGTTTCCTAGCCTGTCTCATAGTGGCAATGACCTCTTGAGATAATCCTGAAGACGCTAAGATCCAGGACTCAATGGCCACACAGTCAGGTTGAGGGCCGCAGAATTCAGATGGAAAAACGGCCCTTGAGACAGCAAGTCTGGTCGGTCTGGTAGTGCCCACGGTTGGCCGACCGTGAGATGCCACAGATCCGGGTACCACGACCTCCTCGGCCAGTCTGGAGCGACGAGGATGGCGCGGCGGCAGTCGGCCCTGATCTTGCGTAACACTCTGGGCAACAGTGCCAGAGGAGGAAACACATAAGGGAGTTGAAACTGCGACCAATCCTGAACTAAGGCGTCTGCCGCCAGAGCTCTGTGATCGTGAGATCGTGCCATGAATGCCGTGACCTTGTTGTTGTGCCGGGACGCCATTAGGTCGACGTCCGGCATCCCCCAGCGGCAACAGATCTCCTGAAACACGTCCGGGTGCAGGGACCATTCCCCTGCGTCCATGCCCTGGCGACTGAGAAAGTCTGCTTCCCAGTTTTCCACGCCCGGGATGTGAACTGCGGAGATGGTGGAGGCCGTGGCTTCCACCCCCATCAAAATCCGCCGGACTTCCTGGAAGGCTTGCCGACTGCGTGTTCCGCCTTGGTGGTTGATGTAAGCCACCGCTGTGGAGTTGTCCGACTGAATTCGGATCTGCTTGCCTTCCAGCCACTGCTGGAACGCTTTTAGGGCAAGATACACTGCCCTGATCTCCAGAACATTGATCTGAAGTGAGGACTCTTGCTGAGTCCACGTACCCTGAGCCCTGTGGTGGAGAAAAACTGCTCCCCACCCTGACAGACTCGCGTCCGTCGTGACCACCGCCCAGGATGGGGGTAGGAAGGATTTCCCCTTCGATAATGAAGTGGGAAGAAGCCACCACCGAAGGGAAGCTTTGGTTGCCTGAGAGAGGGAGACGTTCCTGTCGACGGATGTCGGCTTCCTGTCCCATTTGCGTAGGATGTCCCATTGAAGAGGACGCAGGTGAAACTGCGCGAAAGGGACTGCCTCCATTGCTGCCACCATCTTCCCCAGGAAGTGCATGAGGCGCCTCAAGGGGTGTGACTGACCCTGAAGGAGAGATTGCACCCCCGTCTGTAGTGAACGCTGCTTGTTCAGCGGAAGCTTCACTATCGCTGAGAGGGTATGAAACTCCATGCCAAGATATGTCAGCGATTGGGCCTGTGTCAGATTTCACTTTGGAAAATTGATGATCCACCCGAAACTCTGGAGAGTCTCCAGAGTAGCGGTGAGGCTGTGCTGGCATGCCTCTTGAGAGGGAGCCTTGACCAGCAGATCGTCTAAGTAAGGGATCACCGAGTGACCCTGAGAGTGGAGGACCGCCACTACTGCAGCCATGACCTTGGTGAAAACCCGTGGGGCTGTCGCCAGGCCGAACGGCAGTGCCACGAACTGAAGGTGTTCGTCTCCTATGGCGAAGCGCAGGAAGCGCTGATGCTCTGGAGCAATCGGTACGTGGAGATAAGCATCTTTGATATCGATCGATGCAAGGAAATCTCCTTGGGACATTGAGGCGATGACGGAGCGGAGGGATTCCATCCGGAACCGCCTGGTCTTTACGTGTTTGTTGAGCAGTTTTAGGTCCAGGACAGGACGGAAAGACCCGTCCTTCTTTGGAACCACAAACAGGTTGGAGTAAAAACCGTGACCCTGTTGCTGAAGAGGAACGGGGACCACCACTCCTTCTGCCTTCAGAGTGCCCAGCGCCTGCCGAAGAGCATCGGCTCGCTCGGGAGGCGGAGATGTTCTGAAAAATCGAGTCGGAGGACGAGAGCTGAACTCTATCCTGTAACCGTGAGACAGGATGTCTCTCACCCAACGGTCTTTTACCTGTGGCAGCCAAATGTCGGAAAAGCGGGAGAGCCTGCCACCGACCGAGGATGCGGTGTGAGGAGGCCGAAAGTCATGAGGAAGCCGCCTTGGTAGCGGCACCTCCAGCGGTCTTTTTAGGGCGTGACTTAGACCGCCATGGATCGGAGTTCCTCTGATCCTTCTGAGGCCTTTTGTACGAGGAGAATTGGGACCTGCCCGCACCCCGAAAGGACCGAAACCTCGACTGTCCCCTCCTCTGTTGGGGTAATTTTGGTTTGGCCTGGGGTAAGGATGTTTCCTTTCCCTTGGATTGTTTGATGATCTCATCCAGTCTCTCACCAAACAAACGGTCGCCAGAAAATGGCAAACCGGTTAAGGACTTTTTGGAAGCCGAATCTGCCTTCCATTCCCGTAGCCACAAGGCCCTGCGTATTGCCACCGAATTGTCGGCTGCAACCGCCGTACGGCTCGCAGAGTCCAGGACAGCATTAATAGCGTAGGACGCAAATGCCGACGTTTGAGAAGTTATGGACGCCACTTGCGGCGCAGACGTACGTGTGAGTGCGTCAATTTGCGCTTGACCCGCTGAGATAGCTTGGAGTGCCCATACGGCTGCAAATGCTGGAGCAAAAGACGCGCCGATAGCCTCATAGATGGATTTCAACCAGAGCTCCATCTGTCTGTCAGTGGCATCCTTGAGCGAAGCCCCATCTTCAACTGCAACTAAGGATCTAGCCGCCAGTCTGGAGATTGGAGGATCCACCTTGGGACACTGAGTCCAGCCCTTGACCACGTCAGGGGGGAAGGGATAACGTGTATCCTTAAGGCGCTTGGAAAAACGCTTATCTGGACAAACTCTGTGTTTCTGGACTGCCTCTCTGAAATCGGAGTGATCCAGAAACATACTCGTTGTACGCTTGGGGAACCTGAAACGGAATTTCTCCTGCTGAGAGGCTGACTCCTCCGCTGGAGGAGCCGAGGAAGAAATATCCAGCATTTGATGTATGGACGCGATAAGATCATTCACTATGGCGTCACCATCAGGAGTATCAAGGTTCAGAGCGGCCTCAGGATCAGAATCCTGATCAGCTACCTCCGCTTCATCATACAGAGAGTCATCCCTCTGAGACCCTGAACAATGTTATGAGGTCGAGGGGATTTCCCAGCGAGCTCGCTTAGGCGGTCTGGGACTGCGGTCCGTGTTAGAGACCTCACCCTGGGATCTATGAGACACCCCGGGGGAACATTGTTGTTCCAACTGAGGGGAACCAGGGGGCAGTGATTCCACAGTGCCCATGGTCTGAGATACCGGTCTGGACTGCAAAGCTTCTAGAATCTTAGCCATAGTCTCAGAAAGTCTGTCAGTAAAAACTGCAAACTCCGTCCTTGTCACCTGGACAGTGTTAGCTGGTTGTTCCCCCTGGGCCCCCCTTAGCAGAGGTTCCGGCTGAGTAAGTGCCACAGGGGCCGAGCAGTGCACACAATGAGGGTCAGTGGAACCTGCCGGTAGCGAGGTTGTACATGCGGCGCAGGCAGCATAGTAAGCCTGTGTTTTGGCACCCTGCTTCTTGTGGGCGCCATGTTGTTGTCTCCTTTGAGCAACACAACAGGGTATATAGCCAGAAATCAACTGTGCACCATACAGTGTAAAGTATAGCCTGTAAACATATAAACTATAATTACACTTCTGCACAAGTGGGGCCAGCACCTCAGGTGCTGCTTACCGCCCGCTTAAAGCGGTTGTGTGGCCACCAGAATCCCTGCCTGGGTCCCCCAGAGTTTGTCACCCCTCTGCAGCGTCCGAGGAGCTGACAGGAATGGCTGCCGGCGTCCTGAGGAGAGGAGGGAGCCGTGGGCGTGACCCAGAAAGTGCGGGAACTGGTGCCCCACTGTGCACAGTGAGGGGGGTGGAGTATGCAAAGCATGCTCCAGCCCTCAGTGCTGCCGTGCTGTACAGCGTCCCGCCCTTCCCCTGACTGGCAGGGCTGGGGGCGGGAAGAAAAAGACTAGGCCCAAAAGCCGGGGACTCGAGTTATAAGCGCGGCCGCCGTATAAGCGCGGCCGGCGCAGAGTCCCCGGCGCACTAACAGTCCCAGCCGCGCCTCAGTAATAACAATGGCAGCGGCGGTCAGCGCGGTAGTCCCCATACACAAACACACTCAGTGACGCTGCAGTGTATAATGGCACAAACGCGGTCAGCGCCGCGGTCCCCGGTGCACTAGCACACCCAGCAATGCTGGAGTGTTGCTGTGCGCGGTCCCCACGGGGACACAGAGTACCTCAAAGTAGCAGGGTCATGTCCCTGAACGATACTCGGCTCCTATCCAGCAGGGTCCTCAGGAGCTGTGGATGGAGCACGGTCTCAGTGCCTGGAGACCGTTAGGATCCCACTTCACCCAGAGCCCTAAGGGGGATGGGGAAGGAAAACAGCATGTGGGCTCCAGCCTCCGTACCCGCAATGGATACCTCAACCTTAACAACACCGCCGAAAAGAGTGGGGTGAGAAGGGAGCATGCTGGGGGCCCTATATGGGCCCACTTTTCTTCCATCCGACATAGTCAGCAGCTGCTGCTGACTAATCTGTGGAGCTATGCGTGCATGTCTGCCTCCTTCGCACAAAGCAAAAAACTGAGGAGCCCGTGGGAGCACGGGGGGTGTATAGGCAGAAGGGGAGGGGCTTTACACTTTTAGTGTAATACTTTGTGCGGCCTCCGGAGGCATAGCCTATACACCAATTGTCTGGGTCTCCCAATGGAGCGACAAAGAAATATAATTTAAAGGGAACAGGTCACCAGCTTTTTGCCACCATAAGGCTGCTTTCACTACGTTTTTTTGCTTCAAAAGCGGATCCTGTTTTTGCAAAGAAAAACGCATACAAACGCACGTATTATTTTGCAGGATCCTGTCACTTTAAGTTTATGGGCGGGCATTGGAGTCATGTGATCGGGAGTGAGGGGAACTGAACATGAAAAACTGGGAGCCGACATCTGACAGCTGCGGAGGCTCGTAACCAAGGTAAACATCAGGTAACTTGCTTGGATACCCGATATTTACCTTGGTTACGAGCTTCTGCAGCTGCTAGGAGCAGGGCTGCCTGCTCCCTGCACACATAACCAAGGTAAACATCGGGTAACTAAGCCCGTGGTTACTCGATATTTACCTTGGTTATGAGCGTCCTTCGCTCTCAGGCGGGGGAGAGGGGGAGGGGGAGAGAGGGAGGGGGAGAGAGGGAGGGGGAGAGAGGGAGGGGGAGAGAGGGAGGGGGAGAGAGGGAGGGGGAGAGAGAGAGAGGGAGAGAGAGGGAGGGAGAGAGAGGGACTGATCACGCAAGGCTGGTTTCTGGGCATGCTCAGTAGAGCAAGCAGGATACTGTATCAGCATGCCAGCATTCACATGCGTTTGCGTGCTGTTTAGTCAGGATCCAGCAATTTGCAGTATTTGGATGCAGCTCAAAAACGCTACAAGTAGCGTTTTTGAAAAAAGTTAAACTGCAAGTCGCTGGATCCTCACTATAACGCACGCAAATGCAGGTGAACGCATGTTGACGCGAGTCCATTGCAAATGCATTGAAATGAAAACGCATTTGCACTGGATCTGCTTTTGCGTTAAAAAAACGTTCATGACGCATGTTAAAAAAACGTAGTGTGAAAACAGCCTGATGCTGCTACTTGCTACAGTATGGATAGTGTCACCGTTTTATATCAGTAGATTGTCATCTCGAGAGCACTAAGAAAGCTGCTGCTGTGTAGTCCTCCGTATTCAGGAGCGCTGTATAACCCCACCACTGATTGGCAGCTATCTGCCAATGCACAGAGTACACAGAAGCTGTGAATCAGTGGTGTGGGCGGGGTTATACAGAGGTCCGAAAACAACCTACTAAGGCTGCTCTCATATCAGCTTTAGTTTGCCGGAAAGTCGGATCCGGCACGAATGCGGTACAGGTCAATGGAATCACGGCAAGATAAGGTCACATGTGGCTGCACTGTACCACAATTGTGCCGGATCCGGCTTTCCGGCAAAATAACGCTGATGTGAAGCCGGCCTAAGTGATAAATCACTGGATTCAGGGTCTCTGCCAATGTAGCTTTTTATCACCGCAAACACCTAGTGATAGATTTTCTTTAAAAGGAATAAAAACACACAAAGACAAAAACCCCTATTAAGCGTATGGGCCACTTACACCCACATTTTACGCTTTCTATAAAAAAGGGATTCACTACTGCACAATGAAGAGAAAGGCTGTTTGTTAAGTACATAAGAGACTGGTAATTGCTAATGGTCAGCCATTCCGGCTCAGATTGGGCTGTTCTCGCCATGATTGCCAGTGTGATCTCCCCACCATGATTAGTAATTGCTAGTGATGGAGGAGCACTAAAATACTCGAAGGCTCATTACTCGAGTGGAGCTGGTCAGACGCTCGGACGAGCTTGACGTGAGTGACGAGCATTATGGAAGTCAATGGTTGAGTACGGGTCTCTGCCCACATACAGCCAGCCATATACAGAGCATTTCCGGCCAGCGGGAGTGTTTTTTTTTGTCACACTATGTCCAAGAACATTGCTTTATCCCCCGGGAGAGCCATTCAGAGACTGGGGTGCCTTCACACATCATGCAGTGAAACGAGCCTGTGCTTTGTGGTTGCGGTTTCACAGAGGAAATATCCGTGCACCTGTGATACTCGGCTGAGCTCTGTGAGTACCCGAGCACCCCGATGCTCAAGTAATGAGCGATGCAGAGCATGCTCACTCATGACTAATAACTGCTAAAGGCAGTCACTTTGGCTCAGATGTGGGTGATCTCCCCACCATGGTGCCGGTGATCTTTAGTAACATATACAGGCACAAGTGTTTATAATGACACAAATCTCGTCATTACAATATTTCCAGATGCTGCTTGGAGTCTCAGAGCATGTAAAAAAAAAAATCCTACCTTAGGTTGCAAAATATGTTCTAGCTAATCGAGAGATAACTGGAATCCACCAAGCTACTGTAAATACTCCGTGGCCAACAGCCGACCAGAATCCAAAATCTGACTACCACAAAAAGATCGCAGACTCATCAAGTGCTCACCATTGATAAGGTAGGGATGGTTGCAGCATTTTCTCAGCTCCATCATAGTGTTTAGAAGATTGGGAACATTTGCATGTCCACCACCCCCTCCTTTCGAGAGGAAGGCAAAGTTTTTCTCCAAAATGGCTCTGTAATATTTCTTCTGGATGTTTGTCAGCTCAACTTCGATAATAGTTTCTTCCTTAGGTGCCAAGTTCTTTTCAACATCTTCTTTAAGACGTCTTAACATCATTGGTTTCAAGATACCTTGAAGTTTTTGTACCTAGCAACGTGAGAAAAGTAAAATACCCTGTCATTGTCCCATATTAATAGGAGACTTTGTAATATATAAAAGGCTTGCCTTAGGAAATGCAAAGACTGACTGCCTGGTGTCATACCTGCTCTTCAGTTTTCAGATCGCCAAACTCTTGCATGAAGTTGCTCTCTGAAGGGAAGCGTTCGGGTTCTAGGAAATTCAGTAGGCTGAAAAGCTCCTCCACAGTGTTTTGCAAAGGGGTCCCTGTTAGCAGCACTTTGTGTTCCTGAAAGCGCAGTGAGAGAAGGATTAGAGAGAGGAGAACCGGCAGCTACATGACAACAAAAGGCAGAAAACCTTCCCTACATCTAGCCGACAGACCGTATCAGCACAAAACATGTCGAACAGTCCCAAGTTTAGGAATGAGGAATTCAAAACAAGCTGCATATAATGAATTGGATCCAGATTTAAAGGGCATCTGTCAGCAGGTTTTTGCTATGTAAGCTGAGGACAACATGCTGCAAGGGTTAAAGGGAACCAATCACCAGGATTTTCGTATATAACCTAAGGCCAGTGCTATACTGGCTCTATCAGGCTGATTCTCTACATACCTTTAGTGGTCAGCTCAGATGTATAGCTTTGGAAATCTAAGAAAGTAAAGTTTATAAAATCATCAGCTTCTTGAGTGACAGCAGCTGAGGATCAGATAATAGCTGGGGGGTATTCCTAGTTATCCCCTCCCCCTGTTAGAATTAGCATAAGAATTATACAATCGATTTACTTTTTCACTATCAGGACCTGGGCTGAGGATATACCCATGTGACCAGAAGGGGCGCCAACAAAAGGTCATACCAGGAAGCAGCATTTTTATGTTGGCTGAGGCCTCAGCCCAGGTCCTGATAATGAAAAAGTAAATCGATTGTATAATACTTATGCTAATTCTAACAGGGGAACAGGGGGAGGGGATAAATATGAATACCCCCCCCCCCCCCCCAGCTATTATCTGATCCTCATCTGCTGTCACTCAAGAAGCTGATTTTTTATAAAAACTTTACTTTCCTGGATTTCAAAACCTAAACATCCGAGCTGACCACTAAAGATATGTATAGAATCAGCACAACAGTGGCAGTATAAGTTTGGCTTTACGTTATATACAAAAATCCTGGTGATTGGTTCCTTTTAAAAAACAAAAAGCAACTGTGTGTGTGCAATTGTTTAAGTAAACGAACAGGTTTATTACTTTGTGATTACCATTACAAGACTAGAAACTCACGTGCAGGGCAGTCAGACACGCCCACTCACTGTGATTGACACCTCACTGTCTATGCGCAATATTAGGAGCCTGGTGTGGGTGGGGGCATCACAATCAGATCTGTTGTGTTCCTGGATTTAAATTCTTTGTTTCAAAACGGATTCAGCCAGTAATCTAAGTAATACACCTTTGAATTCAGACTCTCCTTGCTTACATTATGTTGCTGTCAGATGAGGTGGCAAAAACTTGCTGACAGATTCCCTTTAAGGCCATTAACAGCAGAACGTGCAATCCTGAAACTTATGAAGGGTGCACTATAAAAAGCATATTGCTTGCTTTACTAATTGGCTCCAGTCACATCATACTAGCAAAACTACTGAATATTATAAACCTTATCCAGAAAAAAAATCACAAATGCAAGTTATTTAGTTTTCAACAAAGCAAAAAAACCTAGATAAATGAGAACATATTCCTTTCAGCCCCGCTTAGAGCCAGCTGGGAGGTTCAGTTTTATAGCTGGGCAGCCACAACCTACGAACGGCTGCCATAACCCTCAATGCAGCACTCAATCCAAATCCACAAATATATGGTAGGAAAAGACATTTTCTCCCAGTCTAATGCTTAAAGAACAGATGCTGGTAACAACTTTAGCCCCAGAGCCCGGCAGTGCTGATTCAGCAGTCACACGTGGCACCTCCTGTCATAAAACGCTCTTGTGGAAAGACTGATGCGGCAGGGAAAAAAAAAGCCTACAATGATATTCTGAGGAATATGAAGGGGTTTCATAGAAACGTAGGTATTAAAACAATGCCATAAATATTAGGGCACCCACCTGGTGAATTAAACATTTACCAGGAAGAGGCCTTCTATGAAGTACTCACCAGATCCATCATCTTTAGCCCTTCTAAAAGCTTGCAGTTCCTATTCTTCAGCCGGTGAGCCTCGTCAATAACTACACAACGCCAGTGAATGTTTCTGAGCTCGGGGCAGTCTGTCAGAATCATTTCAAATGTTGTAATGATGGCATGGAACCGGTGGGTATTTTTTATTGCTCGTCCCTGGTTTCAGATCGAGGGAGCAGGAAGAATAGGGTTTAGTTATAATAAAAAAAAATATATGTATATCATTTTCCCCAATACACAGCACAGAAGCATTAGACATGTTCTCGACGTCCTAACGCTGGCGCTTGACGATCCACAGTGTTGGAAATAAGTATGGTTTTGTACCATTGGCAGTAAAATTAGAAGTTGTGGATAAGTCAGTTTAAAGCAAATTGCTACCTTCCAGCTGCCTTTTAACCCCAAGCAACCAGCAGAGAGCATGCCAGCAAGGTGGCTCTTGCAGTTTTGGAACAGCTGGAAAGTTACACATCACGTACCCATCAAGTCTTTCAAAAAGGACCAACTAGGAAGCAGAAAACACAGCAAGGGCTAAAAATACAAGCCCGTACTCCTCCTAATAATCGGCCCCGTATATTTTTAGAAAGGCTAAAGGCATTCATTTACTACGGACCATGTTCCTGCCTATTTCTGGAGCACAAATAGTGGCTCTCTTCACCACAGCTACGCCCGACGAGAGCCGTTGTCTAGGAAGCGGTATAATCTACTCTTCATGGTGGCGTTGTCTCGCTCATGGCTTTGATACACTGATATGTGGCCTTGCACACACAAAGCTAGCTGATCTGAACACAATCGTACCATTATCTAGCCATGTCCTTTCAACGTTCAGTAAATGAGTAGAAATGTATATGGGTTACATTTTACAAAAGGTAAAAAGAATATATGAAATTCAGACTTATTAAAAAGGAAAAGCACATCACTGAACTTTGAGCAGAATGCCAGTCATTTTTATTAGCCTGTTTTTATTATTAATACTAAATAAAATTTGAAAAAGAAAAAAAGCTTTGTTCAGATTTCACTCTACCACCCACCTGTGCATCTTTAAAGTACATTTCATAGACTTGTATGGTTTTCCTGCTTGCTTGGCTTCCATGATAGACGACCACATTCAGCTCTGTCCATGTGCGAAATTCTCTCTCCCAATTTGGGATTGTAGAGAGCGGAGCAATGACCAAGAACGGGCCATGGATCCCTTTTAAGTAGATCTCGTACAGGAAAGTGATCGACTGGATGGTTTTACCCAAACCCATTTCATCGGCTAAGATGCAGTTTCGTCTAGAGAGAAAAGATCGAAGGGTAATTTCATACAGCACAGTCACAAAATGTTCATGGAGCAATGAGAATGCTGCCATCAACACAGACTTAAAGGGGTGTTCTCAAGTGTGAAAATGATCTCCTGATGGCGAATAATTTTCTGATCACTGAGGTATCGAATGCGGTGACACTCACAGATCCTAAAAACCAGGCCTGACTGAATGGTGCAGAGGTCAATCATGCACACTGCCTCTCCATTCATTCTAAAAAGAATGCTGAAGAACAGCCAAGCTCTGTGCTCCGAAATCTCTGGTGCGCCAATAAAAATGATTGGAGTGGTAGAGCACATAATCGACCTGCACCTCTTCAGAGTCCAGGCTCTCTGGATCAGTAGGAGCCCCGGTGGTCAGAACCCAAGTGATCGAAAAGTTATCACATCCTTTAAATAGGTAATAACTTTTTATCTTGAGAACACCTCTTTGAGGGTATGTTCACTTGGCTATAAAATCAGCTGTGCATCACAGTATCAGCATTGAGTGTGAGATTGTGACTCAATTCACGCTCTGCACAGCAGTGTATATTGAATGGTGCTGCTCATTTTTTACATTAAGGCAGTGTGCACACTGAGTATTTGGTGAGGTTTTTTTTTTTTTATTTCAGTATTTGCAAGCCCAAACCAGGATTGGGCACACACAAAAAAAAAGAAAAAAGAAAAAAAAAAAAAAAAAAAAAGAAGAAGAAGAGGGCAGATGTTTCTATTGTACTTTTCCTCCGATTGTATTTGTAAGCCAACACCATGACGTGAACAATCGGAGGAAACCCACTCTTAGTTTTGGCTTACAAATGCAGAGATAAAATACGCAAACACTCAACGTGTGGACGTGGCCTTCTAACATGTTAGGGGTACTTCACACACAGCGAGATCGCTACTGAGATCGCTGCTGAGTCACGGTTTTTGTGACGCAGCAGTGACCTCATTAGCGATCTCTCTGTGTGTGACACTGAGCAGCGACCTGGCCCCTGCTGTGAGATCGCTGCTCGTTACACACAGCCCTGGTTCGTTTTTTTATTGTTGCTCTCCCGCTGATAAGCACACATTGCTGTGTGTGACAGTGAGAGAGCAACAATCTGAATGTGCAGGGAGCAGGAGCCGGCATCTGACAGCCTGCGGTAAGCTGTAACCAAGGTAAACATCGGGTAACCAAGGTGATTACCCGATATTTACCTTAGTTACCAGCCTCCGCAGCTCTCACGCTGCCAGTGCCGGCTCCTGCTCCCTGCACACGCTAAACTAAGCGGTGTGTGCTGGTAACTAAGGTAAACATCGGGTAACCATACCCGATGTTTACCTTAGTTACCAGTGTCCGCAGCTTCCAGACGTCGGCTCCGTGCAAGCGCAGCGTCGCTTGCACGTCGCTGCTGGCTGGGGGCTGGTAACTGGTCGCTGGTGAGATCTGCCTGTTTGACAGCTCACCAGCGACCATGTAGCGACGCAGCAGCGATCCTGACCAAGTCAGATCGCTGGTGGGATCGCTGCTGCATCGCGAAAGTGTGATGGTACCCTAACTTTATGGTGCAGATTGCAATATGATAAATCTGTTGCAAAATCTGCACCGCCCGGTACACATTTTGCACCGCCCGGTACACATTTTGCACCGCCCGGTACACATTTTGCCGCTGCAGATTTCCTTGGGATTATCAGATTCTTGTGAATGCACTCAAAATGATCGTCGTTGTCTTGTAACCACAAACCATTCAGATCACATTTTGCGCCAATGTCCATATAGGTAGGGGGTTATAGTGCTAACCACAGAACGTCTCAATCTGTAAAACACTCCAGTTTCATTTAGCAATACCACCCCTTCAAGATCATTTTGGGGCTAGCTTTGGTAGATAAGCCAAAGCTACATGCAATTTTTGTCCATATCTATATTAATTGAAGCGCAAGATATCAGAGTCTGGTTATATACCCAGCGGTGGGAACTACAGCTGTGGCTGAATCAAATTTCCCATGATCCCCAGCAGCAAAAAGATAAATGAAAAAAAATTATAAAAAAAAAAAAAAAAAAGTGATTGTAGGAACCAGTCACACACCGCACGTATATTATGGAGGGTAAACTTTCCTTCTAGCTTGGAAAGTATGCCTCATCCTTCAGCAGCTGGAGTGGCGTACATGTAACACCAGCGATGATGTAGTGCTGCGGTGATTCAGAGATTCTGTAAGCAGCAGAATATTCCCATCACCAGTGTTTATAGGCTGGGGGGATTCCTGACAAGACTGGAGGTAGCGCTGCCTTGTGCTCCGCTGATTAACACAGCTATAAAGATCTTTTTTACAATTCCACACTGCAGACAGACGTTCGAAGAAAGGGTTAACATCGCTATATCGGGATAATGCAGCGGCTAAACATTTTCCAGCATTTGTAGAAAGCCAGAGCTTATAAAAGATCTGAGCGCAGTAAAATATGGTTTTCCACATTTTTTTTTTATTTTTTATAGAGTATAAACTCCGGTCCTAAGATGCCAATAAAATCTGTAAGGTTAAACTGTGCCATGAAACAAAGCCATTAAAGTTTAGTAAAGCTACTGCTAGGAGAGTGGGAAAAATACTTACGTGTTGTACCAATTGAACAGCAGCCAGTTCACTCCCTCCAACTGGTATTCCCTGAGACTGTTATTGTTTTTATACTCCCTGGAACTCTCCGATTTCTTCCACTCGTCGGCAGGAGGTCGCTCCTGTTTCAAATGCAGTAAATCCCATTAGTGGTTTTCCGAAAGACCACATAACTGAGCTATTTTCAAATAAAAACACTGGTCGGCCGTGCCAATTCTTACCACGCGTTCTGTTTCTGGCTCCCTGCTCTGGAGTTTCTCAAATTCTTCAATCTTTGCTGGATCCAAGTCCTGCTTCAGTTCCCATGTGCTGTCCTCATATGCAAGGGAGCACCACTTCACCAAATAGTGCGTAATTGGCTTCAGGAAACAAGATGGAGCGTTAAAAAAAAAAAAAGGACAGCGATAATACACATCACAAGTTAATCTCTAGAAAAATAAAATTTTTATATATATATATATATATATATATATATATATATATATATATATATATATATATATATATATATATATATACATATACATATACATATACATACACATACATACATACATACATACATATATATTACACACACACACACACACACACATACATACATATATACACACATACACACACATATATTATATTTATTTATATTTATTTATTCAGACAGCGATTTTATTATTTTTGGACAGAGCTATTTTTGGACGATAAGTAAGGCTGCGTTCACATGACCGCATTGTCACTGCGGTCGGTGAAAGAAAACGGCATCACACGAACAGCACTGAGACCAATGCATGAAAGAAAAAAAAAAAATGGGGCATTTACTGGTCTCTTTAATATTGGGATGATCACATTGGGCGCACAAAATAAAATAAAGGATCCCATATGGCTAAATTGTATAGGATCAGAATTTTGCAAACTACATAGCAGCTCTGAGGGGTAGGAAACTTTTTGTTCTTAAAAGGGAACTGGTCACTAGTTTTGGGGCCTATAAGCTGCGGCCACCACCAGTGGGCTCTTATATACAGCATTCTAACATGCTGTATATAAGAGCCCAGGCCGCTGTGTAGAACGTAAAAATCACTTTATAATACTTACCTAAACAGTCGCTGCTGTGGAGTCGGGCCATAAGGGTGTCTTCGTTCTCCGGTGCCTCTATCGGCCAGCTTTGTCCTCCTTCTGAAGCCTGTGTGCATGACGCGTCCTACGTCATACACACTCGCCGGTCCCGCACAGGCGCAACTACAATACTTTGATCTGCTCAGGGCAGATCAAAGTGCGCCTGCTCAGGACTTCAATGCCGGCACGTGTGTATGACGTAGGATGCGTCATGCACCCCGGCTTCAGAAGAAGGACAACAAAGATGGCCGAAAGAGGAGGCGCCGACACCGGAGAACAAAGACGCCGATCTGACCCAACTCCACCGCAGCAGCCGTTGAGGTAAGTATTATAAAGTGATTTCTATGTTCTACACAGCGGCCTGGGCTCTTATATACAGCATGTTAGAATGTTGTATATAAGAGCCCACTGGTGGTGGCTGCAGCATACGGGCCCCAAAACTGGTGACAGGTTCCCTTGAAAAAACTTTATTCACTGCTGATGTATAAAAATGAATGTCAGATAGATGCCAATTTTTCCTGTATGAAAAATCGGTGGATTTTATTAATTTACTCGTGTGAACCTAGCCTCACTCAGATAATATAGAGACATCCACTATGATTTCATACGTATATACGTGATTTTGGGTGTTAAAATCTTTGCTCATATTGCTTTGGACTGGCAACACTTAAAGAGGTTGGCTACTACTTTTAGATTGATGGCCTTTCCTTAGGGGTACTTTGCACACTACGACATCACAGGTGCGATGTCGGTGGAGTCAAATCGAAAGTGACGCACATCCGGTGTCACTGTCGACATCGGAGTGTGTAAATCGTTTTTGATACGATTAATGAGCGCAAAAGTGTCAAAATCGTATGATCGGTGTAGTGTCTGTCATTTCCATAATTTCAGAAGGACCGATGTTACGATGTTGTTCCTCGTTCCTGTGTTCGCTGTGTGTGAAGCCGCAGGAGCGAGGAACATCGCCTTACCTGCGTCCCGGCAGCAATGAGGAAGGAAGGAGGTGGGCGGGATGTTTACGTCCCACTCATCTCCGCCCCTCTGCTTCTATTAGCCGCCTGCCGTCGCTGTGACGCCGCACGACCCGCCCCCTTAGGAAGGAGGCTGTTCGCCGGCCAGAGCGACGTCGCAGGGCAGGTAAGTGCGTGTGAATCTGCCGCAGCGATCACGTTAGCTATGGCAGCTATCACAAGATATCGTACCTGCGACAGGGGCGGGGACTATCGCGCTCGGCATCACTACCAACGGCTTGCGATGTCGTAGTGTGCAAAGTACCCCTTAGGATAGGTCATCAAAGTCTGATCGGCTGGGGTCCAACACTCGGCATTCTCCACGGATCAGCTGTTTTCTGTGCAGGAGGCTGGAAATGCTCAGTTCCGGAGATGCCCCTTCTTCTGATAACGGCCGCGGTCGGGTAATGCCCACCTGCCTCCTACTGCTTTGAATGGGAGGGGGATTTCCATTAGCCGTCAGCAGGTGCTATCAGAAGACGGGGCATCTCCGGAACTGTACTGAGAACAGCTGACCGGCGGGAGTGCCAGGTGTCTAACCCCAGCCATACATTGATGACCTTTACTAAGTAAAGGCCTTCAATGTAAAAGTAGTGGACAACCTCTTTAATTTCCAAATAGACAGAGCAAAGTTAGGACCAACTTAAAAGCTCTGGTTTTTCAGCCTTCCAAGCATAGGGTACCTCCACATAGGACTCATGTGAAGCTGCATCACGGTGCAAATATACAGATTGCATCTACTGGATAAAATCCACAGCACAATCTGAAGCCTAAATTAAGATGTTATGGATTCCTACCTAATCCACAAAGATGGCACAGTAACATGCAGAGGAATTTGTGCATGTAACCATGTATATCCATTCAGCATCCAACCATACCCATAATTACAAGCTAGAAGAGTTCTTTTAAAAAAAATAAAACAAAAATTATATATAATTTCTTCCAGAAAGCTCTCAGAGCATTTCATATTTCGTTTTTCAGCTCCATCAGATCTAATTGAGTGAAGCAAAGTTGCAGTACCATTATCGCCCGCAGGTGAGAACTTTGTACTGAAGGAATCACTATGTTTTTCTAATTTTACAATACCTTCTAGTATTACTTTGGAGAACTGGTTCTTTTGCAGAATTTTTCCAGCACTAAAAGGGCAATGTGTTATATCCTAAGGCTATGTGCGCACTGAGCGTTTTTTGTGACATTTTTGCACGTTTTTCGGGTGCGTTTTTGGGCTCAAACTGCATGACTTTGCTTCCCCAGCACAGTCTATGGCTTTTCATTTTTGCTGTCCGCACACAACTTTTTTTTTTTAGCTGCGTTTGAGCTTTAAAAAAAAAAAAAATATGGACATGTAAATTCTTTCCTGCGTTTTTACCCATGCAAGGCATTGGAAAATCGCAGCATAATGCAGCCAAAAACGCACCGAAACGCGGTAAAAACGCATGCGTTTTTTACCGCTGCGTTTTTGCTGCCAAAAGCGCACAAAAATGTGTGTGCGCACATAGCCTTACACTTCCTATTCAGGACTGGACAGTAGAAGGTCTAGTACAAGCTGCAGATATTCTATATTCTTTATAGGAAGGTTTATATTTTCATACATCCCTTTAGAAAAGCAAATTAATGGGATTTAATCATTTAAAAAAGGAGAATAAAACAATTTCCATAAAGGACACCCCGTACCTCTCCCTTCTCGTCTGTGCTGGTGGAGATGTCAAGTATCCGATCGACTTCCACGTAGTCGGGATTAAACAGATCATCTTCAATCTGTTGACAAACAGGAATATCAGAGTCTTATTTACGGAGCTCCTAAGGGAAAACCTTTCTGCACCAAGGACATATTTGTGCCTATAGGGTCACAGAAACATGAAAATCTGACTCAACAACCTCCAACATGCTAATTGAAATACTACAATTCAGCAGGATTGCTCCCCGTGAGGGTAAGAGACTCCTCAGACTTTGTTAACTGGGCCTCTTAATTACTGCGTGAAACCTTTTACAGCAGGAGAAAGTTGAAGAATATTTTAAATGAAGTGTGAAATTACAATTCACTAATGAGCAATCGAAAAGGGCTTATAGCTCACACCGTTTCTCGAAATCTACAGCTTGCAAGAGAGCGGTTTAAGTGCCGGTGTCGGGTTAACCACTTTCCTGCCAGTTTATTAAAATAGATGCTAGAGCTAGATTTACCATTCCCTACTTGGAACTGCGGGATTTCAAGGATGTCTAATTTTGTTGAATGAAAAGCAATCATATTTATGCATTTGACAATCATCATGTATTTAGGAAAAAAGGAAAAAAAAAAAGTCAGACCGCTAATGGCCCTGTAACGGAGTTTTCCTCATCTCAGAATTCTGACGTATAACTAGAATATACCCACACTGGAATTGAGCAAAAAAGATTTGCAGCCACGTAAATAGTCCGTGGCCTTCAGACCGGAGGCACAGCAAATCTCCAACCACCAGCAGTATCCCTGACAACCTCCTCTAATTAGTAGGCCACCGCGATATCATCATTTAGTGCACGCATGACGCTGTAGGGTCTACTGATCAGACAAGGCTCCAGCGATCTCACAGATAATAGGATGTCCGCACTTCTGTAAACTGGTGGACACGAACTGCTGACATGGCCGATGGATCAGGGTCCTGTTAACAGTTTTTATGAAGACTAGGCAGAACTTTATGATCATGGTGGTCCAGCCACTATGATGCCCAATAATCCTGAGAATGAAGGGGATGCAGCACTAGAGTTACCCTGTATCGGCCTCACAGTTTTTCCCTCGGACAGTAATCTATGATAAAGACTGATGGCACATCCTACCATTCTAATGTGAACAGGTGCAAACTGAACAACAAAAAAGGTCGCCTTGCCATTGGCTATTGGGCTCACATAAAACTGGCCATTTTTTGTGTGCTAAGTATCTTACTTTTTACATGTTTTTCGTAGGAGTATTGCATGTCTATATTCCCATATTCATTGCTCCACATATTGTAGCACTACAAAATGCAATGGTCTCCTTTTTGTTTCCCTTGCACAGTGACCTGCAGCCAGCTACCTATGCTGGGCAACTGAACTGCAACCCATTTCAACTGCCCACCGTGGAGGATAAAGCTAGAAGGGGCACAGTGCCCAGTACTTTATTGCTTCTTTTATTCCTCCTGGTAAGGCATGACAAAAAAATTACTACTGGATGTTACTAGTCCACTTTTCAACTGTTCTTATATAGTATGCAAATGTATGTAAAGCGCTGTGGAATTAATAGCGCTATATAAATGAATAAAATTATTATTATTATTATTATTATAGTCCAAGCACTTATTTCGAAAAGTGATATTGTTCAAAAATATGCAACACTGGTAACATCAATCTGTTAACGGGAACATGTCATATCAAAACATGCCATTAACCTGAAGACATGGGGTTAATCTGGAGGTTAATAGCATTCTAAATCCATGTGGTTGCTGCAATGACAGCCTGGCTACCAGAAGGAAATCAACTTTACTCCCCTGGCTTTCAGTCAGAGGTGCGGCTTCAGTCATCGCTCGGTACACAGTGAGTGGCGGCTGTAACCGCACCCAGACACTGGTGGACAGTGGCTCTGCGGTGCATCAGAATAGAGGCGGCTGTCAGTCAGTGCCGGGGGCAGTTACAGCCTCCGCTGTGTACTGAGCGATTACTTAAGCTGTGGCTCTAGGGCCTCAATCACACATCAGTATTTGCCAATATCAGGAGTGTCTCCAAAACACAGAATAGGTGTCAATCTTTCATTTATAATTTTTCTCTCAGGCTGGGCCCACACAGGGGACTACTGTGATCCTCACATGACACTCTGCTCAGGCTGGCAGCACAGCGGGAGCAAAGTGTCACTGCAACTGAGGTCCGATCATGCGATCGGACCACAGCTGCGGGGGGTGGGCCAGCACTGAGGAGTGGCGGCCCGGCACTGAGGAGGGGAGGGAGGGATTTATCTCCCTCTCTCCTCTGTTGCCTGCTATTGCCATTCTCGCACTGCATTCGCGGTATACCAATGTACTGCGAGCGCAGCGCGATTTTTCTCTTGCCCCATAGACTTGAATACGTGCAAGAGAAACAATGATCGCATTGAAACCGCAGCATGCTGCGACTGTTTTCTTGGTCCGATTAGGGCTGAGAAAATAATCGCTCATGGCATCTCATTTCACCCTCTCAGATTTTCACGCCGTGTGTCTTAGGTCTTAAAGTTCCACTCTTGACTTTGGCATATAAAAACTGATGCAAAAATATTGATGTGTGAACGGTGACAAAGATGGAAAGCCTTTTGATAACTAAACTCTAACTGTGGGGGCCGTACTGCTTTTAGAACAGTATTGAAAGGGTTTTTCTACAAAGTTAAAGGGGTGGCTCACCCATATTTTTTTATGGTCTAGTTCGATATTATATTGAGAAACAATGTTTCTCTCAAATACCTTGTGTTGGCAATAGAGCCTGTGAGAGGCGCTATTGCAGACCGCTGTTACAGCTCCAGTGACGTCACCGTCAAGTGTCACACACGTCACATCCGTGCAGCCGGCTGCATTCTTCCAGACTCACTGAGCTGTGGGCGGTGTTTCACCGCTGTCACAGCCCATCTGCTCCCTGCTTCCCCCTCCCTCACAGCAGAACGCTGCAAGCAAGAAACGCGACGCTCTGTGCTGTGAGGGAGGGAGGGAGAGAGCAGATGGGCTGTGACAGCGGTGAAACACCGCCCACAGCTCAGCGAGTCTGGAAGAATGCAGCCGGCTGCACGGATGTGACGTGTGTGACACTTGACGGTGACGTCACCGGAGCAGGGAACAGCGGTCTGCAATAGCGCCTCACACAGGCACTATTGCCAACACAAGGTATTTGAGACAAACATTGTTTCTCAATATAATATCGAACTAGACAATTAATATGGGTGAACCACCCTTTTAATTTTAATCAATAGATCTTGAAATAATAATTTCCAAAATTGTTTAAATATGTTTAAAAAACCCAAAACATTACCATGTTGAGATAATCCTATGCACCTGTTATGTACTGTATAATGGCCGTGTCTGACTGTACAGGACATGGTCTGACCATATCACAGCTCCTGGGCCGGGACGAGTATACAGACATTACAGCACGGGATCACAGATTATTCATTTTGTGAGGTAAAACATTTCATTGCCTGTTTTTCAAAAAATGTTTTAGCTCAAAGAAATAATTTGCGATCATGTGCTGTAATGTCTGTATACTCTTCTTGCGTCCTCCCCTAGCTAAAAGCTGTAGTATGATCAGACCATGTCCCTGTACGGTCAGACACTCCCATTACACAGTATTAATATGGGCACATGTACAAGTTTATGCAAAAAGAAACGTGTTCCAGCTCACCGCTCTGGTGTGTAAGTCTGAGGAGTAGACCAGCTGATCCTGCACGGAAATCCCAGGCACAAGGGAATAATAGCAGATACAAAGTAACGAAAATCCAGCGGATCACAGGCAGATGAATTAAAAACTTTCCTTTATTTTCATCGCTTTAAAAAGCTCCATGTTCCATGAATAAGAACTTACGACACTGCGTTATGTCGAAACGCGTTGGATGAACTGTGCCTTGTGGATGCTGTCTATCCATTTTTAAAGCGATGAAAATAAAAGGAAAGTTTTTAATTCATCTGCCTGTGATCCACTGGATTTTCGTTACTTTGTATGTACAAGTTTATATCCGCACAGGAATTTTTTTTTTTTTTGTTAACACATCGAATTGTGTTGTTACTTATTATTCCAAGAGCTATTGATTAAAATGAACTTTGTTAGTGGGGAAAACCCCTTTAACCAGCAGATTAACCCCATATCTACAGGTTAATAGCAATTTTTGGCATGCCAGATTCCCTTTAATATAGTATTACATTTCCAGAAGGAACAGTTCAGGAGCGTTAATAGATCCTCCTTCATTTTCTGTAACACTATTAAATGAAGGTACAATCTCTTTAAATACCGCCAACTAAATATTTAATACATACAGTTATGTAATCTCTTATGGTCTCCAATTTATTCAGGGGAAAAAAAAATTTAAAAAGATGAAAAATAAAAGTATTTTATATATATTTTTCAATCTGCGTGTTTAAATGATTTAGGTCAGAGATGACAAATGGGACGATGTGCTGACCCTCCAGAGGAACCACTGGGCTCATTTTAATTTTTATTTTTTTTTTAGAAGATATTTTTAAGGCCCGGCCTAGTAACTCTATTACACTTCAGTATTATACTTCTTGGGCAGACCAAGACGGAAGCATTGAGGACTTTCATCCGTCTGACCCTTGCTCCGGCTCCACATACAGATCTAAGTGAAATTAAATTGGTGATCAGAAGCTTAGTCCCATGGGGGTAATTGTCCAAATCTGAGAAGGACAGCCACAATCCCCTGCATAATTAGCTCTTGGAGAGATATGAGCAGAATATGCATGACTGGCTCCGGCTCACACTGTACACCCCCCATTAACCCTTACAATCATCAGGACTCGGAGGACAAATAAAAATTAATTATCGGCGAATGACGACGCGTGATTGAAATATTCGATATCTTTGAAGGAGGCAGGTCATTTCCTAGGGGCGATGCGACCCTTCCTGATAACAGCATTATGCATATGTGGCAATTGTACTTAATAGTGTGTAATTAATCTGCTGCGTTCTTCTTTGCGAGCCACGTAAAAAGCTCCGATCGCCCAATGCTAAATAGAGAATGGTAGAATTTTCCATTAACCGTTAGTAAAAAGAGAGAAGACGCCCCAGATTCATTTTACTGGCAAATTTAACAAAGAAACAGGCTGAACCCTTTCAGGAGGCGCACTGGGAAATAATTCAGCACTTAAGAGCACTGAAATCAAACAGGATCGATCAGACGAGCATTGATTTCCCTCCAAACATTCAGTGCAGACTGCAAATAAATAGGAATCTAATGCGATAACGGCGGTTTCCTAAACACCTGCTCACGGAAAATAATTACAGCGAAGCCCCGGATTATTCCTCAGGGCTAAGGTTCAATCGTAAACCATTTACAAATTAGGTGAGAACGGCAAGTATTTTTCTTGAAGGTGGGGGTGGGTGTCAATCAGGAGATGGGGACATCCCACCATTATTCATAGTACAAGTTTTATGATACATCCTAGCAGGAAGCGACTAATATCCTGACTGCAACAATGAAATCTCAAAAGTCCAGATCCCAGCTCACAAATAGACCCGCACTGGCCAAGCACCTACCTCCGAGAGGAACTTGTTCTGGCCTTGCTTGGCTCGAAAACGCTTGATTTTCTGATGGATCCTCTTGTCCTTCTCCAGCTCCTCCACAGAGGCCCATTGGCAGTGCAAATACGAACTACGGAAAGAAAAGACCTCCAGTGACGGACATGGCAGTAACAACGTCACATACATTGGATGAACAGACTGTGGAAAATAAGGCTAAATCTGATTACTTGGGACAAGCTCTATCTACACAGCCGGTGAATCATTAAAGGGATTTTATGGCTTTCTTTTAATTTCTAATGGTTTCTAAGATATCTGCTTTCTCTTATTGTAAGAGGGAACCCTTTATAATGGAGATCTCCTAAACCAAATGTACCAGCTAAGTTTTATCAAGCTAAGTGATCATTGCATGATCGTTGCGAATTCAACAGCAGAGACCCCAGGACAGGGGTCCTAAGGTGCTTTATGGGGAAAAAAACGGTAGCACACACATGACCACCACCCCATTCACTTCTATGGGATTGACGGCTCTGCCATCTCAAAGTCTCTTCAGATGGATGAATATATGTATGATTTACTTCTGGATAACCACTTAAATGCAGAAAAGCCCCAATAAACATTGAACCAGCGCCGTACCAGTGGTGTTAGCACTTTAACTCCTTGCCATGTGAGGTGAGATCTGCAGCCGATCAGCAGTCACTGATGGGCTGCAGCCTTTACAGTTCTGTGTGATGTAATGAAGGCTGCAGCCTATCAGCGGTTGCAGCCTTCACTCGACATAAAAATGTCACAAGACCACCGTGAGTTTCAGTGATGACATCAATAGAACGAATCTGGTTCAGGATGTAAGGGCTTTTTAATTTTATTGAGGCCACTTTAGCATTTAAGGTTTGTCCTTGAATTAATAAGGGTTCTGTAGTCACAAGATATCAGCGCCGGTCCTGAATTGCAGGAGCACCAGCTTAGGTTCGACACAAGAAAGTTTCCCGTGTCCGCAGGCGAGTAGTGCAGTGTTTGAATGGGACCGACAGGGTCTCCGTCTGTAGGATCGGTTAGGTTAGATACCGATAACAGGAATTCAGCCCCGTCACACACCGCTGTACTCCAGCAGAATAAATATCCTGAGAGCAGAAAATCTCTAAGTGCAAAAACGAACCGGGATTGTGCTTCCCAATCTGAGGGCAGCATATAGAAGGAGCAGAGACCCTAATTTCTGTGCAAAAACGAACCGGGATTGTGCTTCCCAATCTGAGGGCAGCATATAGAAGGAGCAGAGACCCTAATTTCTGTGCAAAAACAAACCGGGATTGTGCTTCCCAATCTGAGGGCAGCATATAGAAGGAGCAGAGACCCTAATTTCTGTGCAAAAACAAACCGGGATTGTGCTTCCCAATCTGAGGGCAGCATATAGAAGGAGCAGAGACCCTAATTTCTGTGCAAAAACAAACCGGGATTGTGCTTCCCAATCTGAGGGCAGCATATAGAAGGAGCAGAGACCCTAATTTCTGTGCAAAAACAAACCGGGATTGTGCTTCCCAATCTGAGGGCAGCATATAGAAGGAGCAGAGACCCTAATTTCTGTGAAAAAACGAACCGGGATTGTGCTTCCCAATCTGAGGGCAGCATATAGAAGCAGCAGAGACCCTCATTTCTGTGCAAAAACGAACCGGGATTGTGCTTCCCAATCTGAGGGCAGCATATAGAAGGAGCAGAGACCCTCATTTCTGTGCAAAAACAAACCGGGATTGTGCCACCCAATCTGAGGGCAGCATATAGAAGGAGCAGAGACCCTCATTTCTGTGCAAAAACGAACCGGGATTGTGCTTCACAATCTGAGAGCAGCATATAGAAGCAGCAGAGACCCTCATTTCTGTGCAAAAACGAACCGGGATTGTGCTTCCCAATCTGAGGGCAGCATATAGAAGGAGCAGAGACCCTAATTTCTGTGCAAAAACAAACCGGGATTGTGCTTCCCAATCTGAGGGCAGCATATAGAAGAAGCAGAGACCCTCATTTCTGTGCAAAAACAAACCGGGATTGTGCCACCCAATCTGAGGGCAGCATATAGAAGGAGCAGAGACCCTCATTTTATCGCCAGGTCCCTTACTCTAGTTTTGATTAACTCACTGCTTTGTCTTTTGCAGCTCAGCTAGGTGTGTTCCGCACGCAACTGAATGCATATTTTTAATAAGGTTTTTCTTTAGCTAGATGTACCTCTATCACCATGTCACCATCCATCCTTTTCCAGGAAAATTGATCAGAAGACAGAAAAGTTGTGCTAAAATTTTGAAAATCTGCACTTAGTATAAGTACCACCGGATCGCTCCGTGCATGCCTAACGCTGCATAGCTCCCGGCACACCCACCGCCGGACGGCTCCGTGCACGCCCACCGCCGGACGGCTCCGTGCACGCCCACCGCCGGACGGCTCCGTGCACGCCCACCGCCGGACGGCTCCGTGCACGCCCACCGCCGGACGGCTCCGTGCACGCCCACCGCCGGACGGCTCCGTGCACGCCCACCGCCGGACGGCTCCCCGCACCCCCACCGCCGGACGGCTCCCCGCACCCCCACCGCCGGACGGCTCCCCGCACCCCCACCGCCGGATGGCTCCCCGCACCCCCACCGCCGGATGGCTCCCCGCACCCCTACCGCCGGATGGCTCCCTGCACCCCCAACGCCGGATGGCTCCCCGCACCCCTACCGCCGGATGGCTCCCCGCACCCCTACCGCCGGATGGCTCCCTGCACCTCCACCGCTGGATGGCTCCCCGCACCCCCACCCTCGGATGGCTTTTTGCACCCCTACCGCCGGATGGCTCCCCGCACCCCTACCGCCGGATAGCTCCCGCACCCCCACCCCCGGATGGCTTCCTGCACCCCTACCGCCGGATGGCTCCCCGCACACCTACCGCCGGATGGCTCCCCGCACACCTACCGCCGGATGGCTCCCCGCACACCTACCGCCGGATGGCTCCCCGCACACCTACTACTTGATCACTCCAGTACATGCACTACTAGATCACTCTCATACACCTATAAATCAGGAAAATTGCTATTCACACAATTTGCTTTAATGTTACCTAGGTTTATAAAAATACACTATGAAAAAGCATTCATAGCAAATGTAAATTAAAACCGCAAAATTCTGCAACAACCAAGCAGCAAAATCCAAATGTCATGTCTTGAATGTTACTGCCGATTTGCCATTGATTTCACCTGGCGCAATAAGTGAGCGCGATATAAAATGACAGAGTGAATGAAAAAAACCTGCACCGTAGTTCCACGTCCAGTGAGAATTTTTGATGTAGTGTTGAAGAACTATAGCAAAATCTTATCCACCATGTGGTGCAGTAATACACTGTACATTTTCAAGCCTTATTTTATGCCCCAAAAGCTAAACATTTCCCCCGTTATATGGTTTGGCTTTGAGATCTATTCTCGCAAACTCAAAAATAAAATAAAAAAAAAAAAAATTTTAAAAAAAGTTGCAATGTTTACTTACAAGTTCTTATACTTCACATAAAATTCTTCAACTTCTACGTCTTCCCCAGACTCCAGCTAGAAGACAGAAGGACATTCTTTAATGTGAATCACGGCTCTGGGCGAGCGATCGGGAAGAGGCACAGGAGAGTGTGTAATGAAGAATGCAGGCTGCGCGTCACACGGCCGTCTGGTGGGATAAAAGTATTTGTAGTAGTCTGGATGGCAGACTCCGCTCTCCGTGACTCGACGCTCAGACGGAGTAATGTGTATCATGTGCCGTATACACTCCGGTCACATATTACCCATTAAATCCTTAGAAATAAAAAGCAAATGTTTCTGGGGAAACACAGCTGTCCAATTCTGCATTGTCATATCTGAGACATGAATCATTTTTAACTCCTCCCTCACCACACGCCGTTTTCATTCACAACAGCCTGACCCTGTACCTGGCTGGCTGCCAAACCCACAGCGTTAAGTAGACGCCAAGCGTACCATTTTCTCAGGCAGCAGCCAATTAGCAACTGCACTCCCTAATGCCAAATGTATTATTTTTGGCTGGCTGAAGATAGTCTTACTGCATTTTTACAATTGGCTTCTACAGGGTGTGTGCTCGTGTGTTGAGAGGAAGCAAACCACGGACTACAAAAAGCTTGTGGTCTACAATTTATATTGCTTTCGTGTTCGCACTTAAGACATCAGCGAGTGCATGATTGAGTCGGATTTGATACAAAGCTCTCGCCGCGGCGGTTACGATACCAGTTAAGACATTCATTTCGGAGATGCTGAAGGACTGAGTCTGCACTTTCTCCTGAGCTGTTTTTAACTAAAGATGAATGAATCTGAAGGAAGCCAATGTGTACGCGAGTAAGAAAATTCCTGGAAAGATGCTGTCAGCCGGCGTATATATTAGAAAGAGTCACGGCTCGATGGCAAAACGAAACTGAATTTTACACAGGATTCTCGCTACTGCTGAAAGTGCAGCCCGCGAAAAAAACGGATGAGAGAGATTCACAATCACAAGCGCCAGCAATATTAACCAGCAAAAGACATACAACTTGGAAAAAAACAAAGCAACAATATCCATCAACAGTAACCGTATCCATTAGCCATATACAGTACTTTAAAATGCAAAAAATAAACTCGTATTCCAGAACAGAGTCCATTCAGAATTTTTCTTCATAAGAGGTATTCTCAGATATGGAAGATAACCCATATCACACAGATAGGGAATCCCTTCCCAATGGCTGGGAGTCCGGACACCATTCTGAGAGCCAAGAGCCCCATGTGAATGAAACGGTCACTCGTGGGCACTGCCACACCATTCCTTCTCATGGGAGTGCTGAGCATCAGCCAAGCACCCATGGAGAATAAATTGAGGAGCAGTACTTTCTCAACCACAGGTCCATTCACATGTGGCAGAGCCCTGGGTCTGAGGATCAGTGAGGGCTCCCTCCATTGGATACGAACAATTGGGAAGTTATCCTTTTGCTAGTGGATACGGCAGAGCTTCCAAACGTGAGAATACCAGTTTTTATACCAGGATACTCACTTTGCTGGGATTAAGAAACCTTCCAGGTTTTGTGACAAAACTGCCCACAAAAAAACCAGGACAAAACCACCAGAGCCCGGGCCTCCAACCCAGAGCCCGGGCCTCCACCCCAGAGCCCGGGCCTCCAACCCAGAGCCCGGGCCTCCAACCCAGAGCCCGGGCCTCCAACCCAGAGCCCGGGCCTCCACTTTTTTTTTTTTCTTCTTTTCAGTATAAATCCCTAAAACAAAATCCCTCCATGCCTATATATGCCTATATTTTACTATTACACTCAAATAGGGAAATGGACATCAGCATAAGACATCAATTATACTTTTCATTCCAATCCAAAATAACGGAGTGATGCTAATGCAAACAGGGCGACATGGTTCTGTCACCCACAAATGAAAAAGTCATAAAATATAAAGCACAAAAATTGCATGTTGTAGTATCTCGCAGACATTGTGAGGGCAGAAGCAATACTCATACATGGAGTCGTCATACATGAATATCTTTGTTCAATCACGAGTGTTGATGGTGGCAATACGTACATTGGCTTCCCTGTGACTACCAGGAATAGCCTCTCTAGGGTAGAGACTTGTTTGTATCTTGCTTTTTGATCATTTTAAAAACATTCACTTTTTTCCCCAAA
The DNA here is from genome assembly GCF_048569485.1 of Anomaloglossus baeobatrachus. NCBI lineage: Eukaryota > Metazoa > Chordata > Amphibia > Anura > Aromobatidae > Anomaloglossus > Anomaloglossus baeobatrachus. The sequence continues at coordinate 128,170,560 of NC_134358.1, forward strand.
TGGATACAAAAGTTTTTTGCTAGGGTTTGTCATCGTTAAAATTGGCAGCTTGTTTCCGCTTAACAATTTTCTGCCAGAATTCATTTTTCGCCAACAGAACAGATAAACTGAGGCTCATTTTTCTATAGGACAGACAGAGCTCGTTTTTGTTCAGTAAGAAATAAGTTATCTGAACCTAAATAAAGATGCCTTAAGTGATGGATCTGCCACTTGTATTGCCCACCAAGACTTGCTAAGCAACAAACCCTTTTAAATAGGTTTTGCCAAGAACAAAGTTAATTTTAAAGTTGATTTTAATCAAGAGATCTTGGAAAAATAAAAATTTTATATGTTCCCCTGCTATGTACTGTGTAATGGCCTTGTCTGACTGCACAGGAACATGGTGTGATCATACCACAGCTCTGGAGCAGGGGAGGACACAGAAAAGTCTAAAAGCAGAATAGAATGAGATCGCATCTGCTGCTTTTTTGTGAGGTAAAGCATTTCCCTACCTGCTTAAAAACAATGTTTTACCTCACAGAAAGAATCAGTTGACAGTTGTCAGGAGCTGTGGTATGATCAGACCATGCCTGTACGGTCAGACACAGCCATAGCACACAACACAGCACAAGAACATTCTTTAAGAAAAAAAAAACAAAACACAACCAATTGTGGAACTTGTATTATTCCAAGATCTATTGATTAAAACCAACTTTAAAATTAACTTTGCTTGTGGGGAAAACCCTTTTAAGCATGGAGTCACATGAAGTTTCTTGAGCCAAACACAAGTATGGATGGAAAACTTAGAACAAAAAAACAAGAAAACAATTTTCTTTTAGGGTATGTGCGCACATTAAAGCGCACCAATCACCAGTATTTTGCTATATAACCTAAAGCCAGTGCTATACTGGCACTATCGGGCTGATTCTATACATAGCTTTAGTTTTCAGCTAGGATGTATAGGTTTTGAAACACAAGCAAGTTTATAAAATGAGCTTTTTTAGTGGCAGCAGCTGCCGATAAGCTGATAGCTGAGGTGGGGATTCATAGTGATTCCCGCGACTGCCTGTTGTTCCTCCCCCTATTATTTATGCTAATTCGATTATATAGTCATTTCACTAAGTGGCTAGAAGGACCCGTGCGGATGTCATACCCATGTGGCCAGAAGCGGCAGGGCCTCAGCCAACATAGCTGATACCAGGAAGCAACATTATTTTTCTGTTGGCTGAGGCCCCACCCCTTCTAGTCACATGGGTATGACATCAGCACAGGTCCTTCTAGCCACTTGGTAAAAGGATTCTATAACAGAATTAGCATAAATAAAAGATATTGGGAGGAACCACAGGCAGGGGGTGGGAATCACCATCAAAACTCACCCCAGCTATAAGCTGATTGGCAGCTGCTGCTAGTCAAAAAGCTGTTCATTTTACAAACTTTACTTGCTTGTGTTTTAAAACCTATACATCCGAAGCTGACAACTACAGGTATGTATAGAATCAGCCTGATCGTACCAGTATAGCACTGGCTTTAGGTTATATAGGAAAATCCTGGTGATTTGTGCGCTTTAAGTATTTGCTGCAGAAATGTCTGCATCTCTAGGCCAAAAAATACTCCAAAAAAAAAAAAAAAAACAAAACAAAAAAGCACAGTAAAATACAGGCCTTTTTTGTTGTATATTTTTCCCCACTCATTCGAATGAGTGACATCTGCAGCAAAAATATTGAAAGATTTGACATGCTGAAGATTTAAATCTGCACCAAATCTGCAAGAAGAAAATAAGCAAAGTGTGCATGAGACTTCAGGGATCTCATTCACTTTGCTGGGACTAGGAAATCGTTCCGGTCTTGTGACAAAACGGAGCACAGAAACCACAACAAAAAAAGCAACGTGTGCACAGACCTTTGTCCTTCCTTTCACTTTATTTCCTACTCCTAGTTTCTATAAAAAAAAAAAAAAAAAACCACACGACAGCATTTCTGTCTACAGCCTAATGTTTCTTACGACAGATGAAACAAGAACCCGCATCTTTCATGCACTCCAGTAATAGAGGTCTTGACGGCATTTGGCCAAGTTTCCTCCAGTGCCACATACAAGGTGCTTATATGGGAGCCTATGCTTGGGTTACGAAAAAGCTGAAAAATGGTATTACTTAACATCCGCACGCTGAAAAGGTGTTGAATAAGCAATAAGTATTATGCAAGGGAACAAAGTCAGTCTAAGAGGCTTGTTGTACTATCCAAGCACTTGATTAAATCACATCTGCCAAGAAGAGCCTCCTCCCTCTCCACTTCTAGGAAAATCCTCATCATTTCCTGCTGGAAATACATTCTATAAATCTGAGAAAGGCCTAATATTACTAAACTACTCAAAGCATCGCATTAAAAGGAACTTAGACTACAAAATGGAGACGCCCATCGATGTGTGAGCGCACGTCATTACTGACCGGTCAGAGCCCGGGAGAGTTAGATGGGAAATCACAACTGGAAATGGTCAGTCTCCAGATTGTTTTACTTGTTAGACTTAGGCTACTTTCACACATCCGGTTTGAGCCCTGCGGCTCAATCCGGCTGTGAAAACTATGCAACGGATGCGGTGAAAACACCGCATCCTTTGCATAAGTTTTTACATGCGGCCGGTCCGGTTTTTTCCGGTTGCGGCATGCTACTGAGCATGCGCAGTGGAAAATACCGCATGCGGCGACCGGATGCGGTTTTTTCCGCATCGCGCCGCATCCGGCCTCCATAGGGATGCATTGAAAAATGCGCCGCAGCGGCCGGATGCGGCGCGATGCGGTGTTTTTTGCCGGAGCAAAAAACGTTGCAGGGTACGTTCGATCCGGCCGCCGCATCGGCTAAATCTGCCGCATGCGGCAAAAACCGGACCGAACGCAAGCCCCTACGGCACAATGCGGCACTAATGTAAGTCAATGCAAAAAAAAACCGCAATCGGCGTTACAAAAGCCGGTTGCGGTTTTTCTGCAGAACGCCGTATTGTGCCGCAGAGCAAAAATCCGGATGTGTGAAAGTAGCCTAATTCTTAAAGTTCTTTACCCTTCAAACGAGAACTAACATGGCAACTCATCACTGAGGATTCAAGACAGACTCACCTGCTTCTTTGCTACACGACTGCTCATTATTTTCTCCACAACAGGTCCTTCCGCATCCAGAGACTCCTAACGAGGAGGGGAGCAATGATCTCAGTTACTTCAAAATAAACACTCCAAAGTGATAAAGAAAAGCCCACACTTAATGTTCTAGACACATTAATCCAATGTCATGGATGGAGAAATTAACGTGTTTTCCTGCACTGCTGTAGAAGACGTCTTCCGGATCAGAACCACATATATTGAAGAAGTTGGATAGCTTTGAAGTATGTAGGATAAGCGGCATCACTCACTAGTGTGTCCTGGTTTCCTCTATATCGACAGTCTTCTTCAGCAGAGCAGCAAAACACGTTCAATCAGTCATTCATCGCATTGCACGGATTCTACACATGATTCTGCCTCCGCTGTACCTCATACACCCACGTACTACTGTGCGATACACAACTAATACAGGTGAGCGTATACTCCCCTTTGTTAATTACTGCTCCACAAGATAAGGCAATATTTTTGTGCCCTTTGCTCCCCAGTTTTTTAATTAATTGGCTGCTCACAAAGAACCAGCACTGGATATAGATACCAGCACCGACCCCCAGGAGCAAAGCCCAACAAATGGTCTGATCCACACACACTCCCCATCCCACTGCGCACACACGCATGCACACACACCCCATCCCGCTGCACGCGCACACACACCCCATCCCGCTGCGCGCACACACTCCCCATCCCGCTGCGCGCACACACTCCCCATCCCGCTGCGCGCACACACTCCCCATCCCGCTGCGCACACACTCCCCATCCCGCTGCGCACACACTCCCCATCCCACTGCGCACACACTCCCCATCCCACTGCGCACACACTCCCCATCCAACTGCGCACACACTCCCCATCCCACTGCGCACACACTCCCCATCCCACTGCGCACACACTCCCCATCCCACTGCGCACACACTCCCCATCCCACTGCGCACACACTCCCCATCCCACTGCGCACACACTCCCCATCCCACTGCGCACACACTCCCCATCCCACTGCGCACACACTCCCCATCCCACTGCGCACACACTCCCCATCCCACTGCGCACACACTCCCCATCCCACTGCGCACACACTCCCCATCCCACTGCGCACACACTCCCCATCCCACTGCGCACACACTCCCCATCCCACTGCGCACACACTCCCCATCCCAATGCACCCGGGGGCCAGAGAAGATTAAAAAGAACAAAAAAAAGAAGGCAGAAGTCTTTAAAGATGGAACAAATCAGTTGCTAATTATCACATGAATCTATAACAGATCATAGCTTCATAAGTGATGAAGTAGATTAGTTTAGGTAAAATATATATATCTTTGTATGGGGTTAGCCAGTAGATATAAACATTTTTTTTCCTAAGTACAGAGTTCTCAATGGTTGATACCTTTTAATGCCTAACTGAAAATATGGTAATAAATTGCAAACTTTCAAAACTACTTCGGTCTCTTCATCAGACATCGTATAACAAAATCTAAAGAGTCACATATTTATACCCAATAGGCTATATACAGATCTCAAACCCAGAGACCCAATAGCACCGGCTTTCAAGTATGCAAGCCAGCTAACGTTTTAGCATCTCTTTAATTACAGTGATCGCTAAACAAATACTGTAGGTTATGACTAGGGGCGTAACTGCAATAGGTGCTGGGACTGCAATAGCACACTGGCCCTGGATCCTTGAGGAGGGGTCTCAAAAGTCAATTTGGCCTATGTAAAAAGACTAGTGATATTAAAGACTTGCACTAATTGGGGTCCCGTTTGAGCTTCTGCATTGGGCCCCTGAGCTTCAACTTACGCCATTGGTTATGACTGCCCCTCACATGCTACGTCCATGTGAAGATAGGTTTAGATCATAATGCCTGGCAGGCAATGTGATGTGCATGGCATCTCACTATGAAACATTACCCATGAAACCTACTTTACGTGAGACCGGTGAGATAACACCACTTACATTAATAGGAGAAATATAAAGAGTGATGAATCAGACACTATAGCAGCGGCTGGTTACTAAAGTCCAGCAGTCCAGGTTGTAAAATACACCAATGCTTTCTATTAGAGCAATTTTCTGCTGACTCAATGTTCTCAGGCGCGGTTACCTCAGGAATGGAGGGACGGTAATGGCTTGTGACGGTTCAAAGAACATTTTGATTTTCAGACATTTCTTAAGTTTCTGCCATGGCAAATACGGGCTCTTAAAAACTAGTATTCGATCAACAGAGAAGCATGAGGAAGCGCTAATATTCTACATATGTAGCATAAGCACGTTATTTGCCTACAGATGCAGCACTTTTTATTACTATCCGATCCCTAACATCAACAGCTGGCCATGCTCGGGAGAAGGGGCGCTCAAACCCTTGATTTTGGCTAAGTAATAAAGTCCTATGTGTTCAACAGAAGATATTGATCACCAGTGGTACTGGGTAGGTTGCAAATCACCAAGTCTGATAATCCTACGTCAGAGGGCGTTTCAGTTTCAGAAACAAGACCTAAGAATATAGTCATGGCCGAAAGGGTTGGCACACTTGAAATTGTTGCAGAAAATGAAGTATTTCTCCCAGAAAATTATTGCAGCTATAAGTTTTGTTATACACAGTTGTATTACAACACCAGGGAAAAAACAAAAAACGCAAACTGGACATCATTTCATGCAAAACTCCAAAAAACAGGCTGGACAAAATTGTGGGGAAACAATGTTTCAAGCAAGTGCTGCTCGTTCAAGCTGACCTGCTTCAAGTAACAGGTGTGGGCATTATGAAGACCACACCTGAAGCCAGAAAGAGAGGGGAGAAGTTGGAACCAAAACTGTTCAAACATATCAACAAACTCAAGGTTACACGTTCATCTCCAGTGATCTTGATGTTCCTTTGTACACCGTGTGCAACATAACAATTCATTTACAACCCATGTCCCTGTAGCTCAGGATAGCAGAGAAATGAATGAAAGGTTGCACTGCAAGATAGTCCTGATAGTGCATGAGCAGCCCTAATCAAGTTCCAATGAAATTTAAGCTGTCTTGTAGGCTCAGGGTGCATCAGTGTCAGTGCAAACTATCCATCCACATTTACAGACATATGAAAAAGTTTGGGCACCCCTATTAGTGTTAACCTTTTTTCTTTATAACAATTTGGGTTTTTGCAACAGCAATTTCAGTTTCATATATCTAATAACTGATGGACTGAGTAATATTTCTGGATTGAAATGAGGTTTATTGTACTAACAGAAAATGTGCAATCCGCATTTAAACAAAATTTGACCGGTGCAAAAGTATGGGCACCCTTATTAATTTCTTGATTTGAACACTCCTAACTACTTTTTACTTACTTACTAAAGCACTAAATTGGTTTTGTAACCTCATTGAGCTTTGAACTTCATAGGCAGGTGTATCCAATCATGAGAAAAGGTATTTAAGGTGGCCACTTGCAAGTTGTTCTCCTATATGAATCTCCTATGAAGTGTGGCATCATGGGCTCCTCAGAACAACTCTCAAATGATCTGAAAACAAAGATTATTCAACATAGTTGTTCAGGGGAAGGATACAAAAAGTTGTCTCAGAGATTTAAACTGTCAGTTTCCACTGTGAGGAACATAGTAAGGAAATGGTACACAGGTACAGTTCTTGTTAAGCCCAGAAGTGGCAGGCCAAGAAAAATATCAGAAAGGCAGAGAAGAAGAATGGTCAAGGACAATCCACAGACCACCTCCAAAGACCTGCAGCATCATCTTGCTGCAGATGGTGTCAATGTGCATCGGTCAACAATACAGCGCACGTTGCACTAGGAGAAGCTGTATGGGAGAGTGATGCGAAAGAAGCAGTTTCTGAAAGCACGCCACAAACAGTCGCCTGAGGTATGCAAAAGCACATTTGGACAAGCCAGTTACATTTTGGAAGAAGGTCCTGTGGACTGATGAAACAAAGATTGAGATGTTTGGTCATATAAAAAGGCGTTATGCATGGAGGCAAAAAAAACACGGCATTCCAAGAAAAACACTTGCTACCCACAGTAAAATTTGGTGGAGGTTCCATCATGCTTTGGGGGCTGTGTGGCCAATGCCGGCACCGGGAATCTTGTTAAAGTTGAGGGTCGCATGGATTCAACTGAGTATCAGCAGATTCTTGACAATAATGTGCAAGAATCAGTGACGAAGTTGAAGTTACGCAGGGGATGGATATTTCAGCAAGACAATGATCCAAAACACCGCTCTAAATCTACTCAGGCATTCATGCAGAGGAACAATTACAATGTTCTGGAATGGCCATCCCAGTCCCCAGACCTGAATATCATTGAAAATCTGTGGGATGATTTGAAGCGTGCTGTCCATGCTCGGCGAATATCAAACTTAACTGAAATGGAATTGTTTTGTAAACAGGAATGGTCAAATATACCTTCATCAAGGATCCAGGAACTCATTAAAAGCTACAGGAAGCGACTAGAGGCTGTTATTTTTGCAAAAGGAGGATCTACAAAATATTAATGTCACTTTTATGTTGAGGTGCCCATACTTTTGCACCGGTCAAATTTTGTTTAAATGCGGACTGCACATTTTCTGTTAGTACACTAAACCTCATTTCAATCCAGAAATATTACTCAGTCCATCAGTTATTATTGTTTCATCAGTCCACAGGACCTTCTTCCAAAATGTAACTGGCTTGTCCAAATGTGCTTTTGCATACCTCAGGCGACTCTGTTTGTGGTGTGCTTGCAGAAACTGCTTCTTTCGCATCACTCTCCCATACAGCTTCTCCTAGTGCAACGTGCGCTGTATTGTTGACCGATGCACATTGACACCATCTGCAGCAAGATGATGCTGCAGGTCTTTGGAGGTGGTCTGTGGATTGTCCTTGACTGTTCTCACCATTCTTCTTCTCTGCCTTTCTGATATTTTTCTTGGCCTGCCACTTCTGGGCTTAACAAGAACTCTACCTGTGTACCATTTCCTTACTATGTTCCTCTCAGTGGAAACTGACAGTTTAAATCTCTGAGACAACTTTTTGTATCCTTCCCCTGAACAACTATGTTGAATAATCTTTGTTTTCAGATCATTTGAGAGTTGTTTTGAGGAGCCCATGATGCCACTCTTCATAGGAGATTCAAATAGTAGAACAACTTGCAAGTGGCCACCTTAAATACCTTCTCTCATGATTGGATACACCTGCCTGTGAAGTTCAAAGCTCAATGAGGTTAAAAAACCAATTTAGTGCTTTGGTAAGTCAGTAAAAAGTAGTTAGGAGTGTTCAAATCAAGAAATTGATAAGGGTGCCCATACTTTTGCACCGGTCAAATTTTGTTTAAATGCGGATTGCACATTTTCTGTTAGTACAATAAACCTCATTTCAATCCAGAAATATTACTCAGGCCATCAGTTATTAGATATATGAAACTGAAATAGCTGTTGCAAAACCCCAAATTGTTATAAAGAACAAAGGTTAACATTAATAGGGGTGCCCAAACTTTTTCATATGACTGTAAATAAAATGGAACATCCAGGAGGACCGCACTGCTGACAGACATAAAAAAAGCTAGACTGCAGTTTGCCAAAATGTAGACGAGTAAGCCAAAATCCTTCTGGGAAAATGTTGTTTGGACAGATGCATCATTCTACACAGACTACAAGAAAAAAAAAAAATACATACAGTCAAATATGGTGGAGGTTCAAATCTATTTTGGGGTTGTTTTGCTGCCTCTGGCACTGGGCGCCTTGACTGTGTGCAAGACATGAAATCTGAAGATTAGCAAAGGATTTTGGGTTACAATGTAGTGCCCAGTGTCAGAAAGCTGGGTTTGCTTCATAGGTAATGGGTCTTCCAGTAGAACAATGACCCCCAAACATACTTCAAGAAGCACCCAAAAATAGATGGAAACAAAGTGCTGAAGAGATCTGAAGAGACAGCAATGAGTCCGGATCTAAATCCCATTCACCACCTGTGGAGAAATTGCTGTTGGGAGAAGGCGCCCATCAAATATGAGAGACGTGGAGCCGTTTGCAAAAGAAGAGTCCATAATTCCAGGTGAGAGGAGTAAGAAGCTTGTTGATGGTTATAAGAAGCAATTGATTGCAGTTATTTCATGTATAAATTGCAATAATTCTCCCGGATAAATATTTCATTTTCTGGAACAATATCAAAAGGTGCTATGACTTTCGGCCATGACTCTACAAGGCAGATAGAGGATAATGAACAAGACAAAAATGTAACCTGCTGCTCAGATTGTGATGTATTGGATGGAGAATATCTCCCGGTGGGATCAGCATCATCAGGCTCGTCATCAGAAATCTTGAACTCTAGATCCTCTGTGTAGCGTTTCCTCTTCACCTGCCTGCTGGATCTCCTTTTCTGAAAAATGCAGAGAGAAAAAAAATAAAAAAAATAAAAGTTTATTTCAAGTTCTTTGACTATAAAGATTATTTTTGCATATCGAGCCAAACTAACACCATGTAGGATTCATGTCAGTGTTCTGGGCATCAGTATGGCAGCCGGCTATTTGTATACAATTCTAATACTACCATTCTCATTACCGTATTTTTCGGGCTATAAGACACACTTTTTTTCCCCCAAATGTTGGGGGAAATTGGGGGTCACAGGCCACCGATCCCTGCAGCATCGCAATGTCCTCCTGTCTGCCGGCCCGCTGATATGTGTGGAGAGCGGTGCGCACAGCGATTAGATCATTGCTGTGCACACGGCTCCATACATGTTAGCGACGCTGCTGTTGGCACAGACCGGAAGACTAGCGATGCTGCGTGGAGCGAGGAAAGGTGAGTATAAACATTTGTTCTTTTGTTTGCCACAGGATGCGGGCCATATACCAGGATGGGAGTACATAGCAGGATGGGGGCACATATCAGGACGTGGGCACAGGGCCAGCTCCAGGTTTTTGTGGGCCCTGGGCGAAAGTCTCAGTGGGCCCCATCCACACATAGACATGCACAGATACATACACATACAGGCATACGTACACATACATAAAGGGAAATTCACAAAAACACAGACAAAAATCTATACACAGTCATATACACTTACATACATAGATACACATCATACACGCATACAGACACATTAGAGAGATTTCTAATATTGGGAAGCCGGCAACAGCCTCATCCACCTCCCCGCTTGTCTCCATCCAGCAGCTCCTGGGCATGTGTCTGTGCCACGCTGATTGGCGGTCGTCACTAACAGACATGGCCGCACATAGAGAACACTAACACTGCTGAATATACATCACAAGAGAGGCTGGGGACATACACATTACTTGGGGGCATAGATATTACTGAGGAAAGGGATATACAGCAATGGGGGCCATACAGCTCTGAGGTGGGGAGGTGACATGCAGCTCTGGGGGTATACACAGCTCTGAGGGGGTATACAGCACTGGGGTGGAGGGGACATATAACTCTGGGGGTATAGCAGTATGCAGCCCCCATATTCCTCTATATAGTGTTATAAAGCCCCCATAGTTTTCTATGCATCCCCCATATAGCACTATGCAACCCCCATATAACATTAAGCATCCCCCATATAGCACAATGTAGACCCACATAGCATTAGGCATCCTCATGTAGTATACAGCCACCATACAGCACAATGCAGACCTAGATAGCATTAGGCACCTCCATGTAGTATACAGCACCTATATAGCACAGTGCAGACCCACATAGCATTAGGTATCCTCATGTAGTATACAGCCCGTATATAGCACAGTGCAGACCCACATAGCATTAGGCATCCTCATGTAATATACAGCCCGTATATAGCACAGTGCAGACCCAGATAGCATTAGGCATCCTCATGTAGTATACAGGCTGCATATAGCACAGTGCAGACCCAGATAGCATTAGGCATCTTCATGTAGTATACAGGCTGCATATAGCACAGTGCAGACCCAGATAGCATTAGGCATCCTCATGTAGTATACAGGCTGCATATAGCACAGTGCAGACCCAGATAGCATTAGGCATCCTCATGTAGTATACAGGCTGCATATAGCACAGTGCAGACCCAGATAGCATTAGGCATCCTCATGTAGTATATAGCCCCTATATAGCACAGTGCAGATCCTGATAGCATTAGGCACCTCCATGTAGTATACAGCACAGTGCAGACCCTGATAGCATTAGGCACTTACATGTAGTATACAGTCCCCATATCATTTAATGCACCTCCATGGTCATCTGGCCACCCCGATTACATAAATACTCACTATTGATCGTTCCCCCGCTGCTCCGGTCTCCTCGGCGCGTTCACCGCCGTCGCTCTGACCTTTCAGCAGGCGCGCAGTGATGAGGTCACCGCACTCCGCCGCTGAGCTGTCAGAGGCTCAGACCGCCGACAGTGTCAGACAGAGGGTAGAATGGTGAGAGAGGGAGCGCGCTGCACCGTCTCTCATCATTGCTTTCAATTGTATCGGCAACTGTGATGCCGATACACTTGAAAGTGCGATCCTCGGCGAGGGGGAAGCCGGTGACAGCGCGGGCACCGGGCCCCCCTGGCAGCTCAGGGCCCCAGCATTTGACCGGGTTTGCCAGGTGCTGACGCCGGGCCTGCATGGGCATATACCTGGATGGGGGCATATACGGTACGTGGATGTGGGCACATACCAGGGTGGTGGATATATATATACAAGGATGGGTATAATTTACAAGGCAGGAGGATCATTACAACGATGGGGTACCTAAGTAGAGAATTTGGGGACATTACCCTCATAAGTGTCATAGCAGATCCTCGCCCTATAAGACTGCGTGCGCACGTTGCGTAATTTCATGCGTTTACGCTGCATATTGCACTGCAGCGTAAACGCATGCATCCTGCGTCCCCTGCACAATCTATGAAGATTGTGCATAATCCATCCGCATGTTGCGTTTGAGAGTGCAGCGATTTGCATGCTGAAATTTTGATCCAAATCGCTGCGCTCAAAAAAGCAACATGTCACTTATTTTGTGTGCTTTGGATGCTGCTCCCAAGCATCCCAAGCGCATGAAATCGGCATCTATTCTGCAGACACACTGCATCCATTACGCAGTGGTTTTTGCAGCGATTTGAAGCGCACAAGCACTGCCAAATCGCTGCAGAATATTTGTCACGGCAGTACGCAACGTGTGTATACAGCCTAACAGTATGTCATGACCACATTTTTTGCTTAAAATTTTATTTTCCTATTTTCCTCCTCTAAAACCAGGGTGTGTCTCATAGTCCGAAAAATAAGGTATATAGGACAAGTGGTCGGAAGGTACTGATGCGGAGTAGGTGAGTGCCTCGCATTGACCATCTATACAGATTTACAGCAGTAATTTACAGCCTCTTATTACCTGGATGCCAGAGTCATCCTCCTCCTCTGGTGGCGGGGAAAGAGGAGGGGGAGGAGGAGTAGTAAACGTAGTAGTAGCAGTAGTAGTAGTTTTGTCCGGATCTGAACCTTCTACACTTTCAGGCTTCACCTTAACAGCTTTCTTCTTTTGTGCACCTCCTCCTTCAGCCTCCGACTTATTACTGGAAGGCAAAAAAAAAAAAAAAAAAAGTTAATGCTTGTTCATAAATGGCATGGAATAAAGATTTACCGTAAAGTGTCACTCCGGACACACATTGGTGCCAACCTGACACTGACAACCTTACGATGCCCAGTGAACGGTGGGCACAGGGGCTATAGGTTGGCCTAGGAGACATGCTATGCCAGTTCGGGGGTCATATGGTTGCCTTCAGCCGGACCATCAGCAGTGTGTCTCTAGATACGACAGATGGACGGGAGTCACAATACCATCATGAGCAGAGTGGAGATCTGGCACCGATCACTTAAAACAGGAATCCTGATGGATCCCATCAATGTGCAATGAGTCGGTCAGGTTTCTGGTTATATGACGGCAAATACTGGCTGCAGGCTACAAAAGGGAAAAAAAACTCCCACCAAAAGAGTGAATTAAGCCTTAAAAAGGTAATCATTTTTCTTACTAAAATACATTCCTATCTTCAGCCAGAAGGGCTGAAGTCTCATTACCCCTGAGGGTAAGCTCACACCATGGTTATTTTCAGGCAGGCAAATCCAACAACCTTCCTGACGAGGCCAAATTTTACAATTCTCACCGGTGTCACTTTAGGAGGTAATAACTCTGGACATCTTCAATGGAGCCCAGTGTTTTGGAGAATGTTTTTTCGGGACATATTGTGCTTCAGGTTAGTGGTAAATTTAGGTTGAAATTGTTTACATTTACTTGTGAAAATATGAGAATTTTTGAAAATTTTATAAATTTAACGAATAAAATAAATACAATTCTATAACTTTTCTAACAATTTGCATAAAACCCCTTTAAGATGGTCAGAAGAACACCAGGTTTATTCAGGCTAAAACATGCTGCATGCCCGTGCACTGGATCAGTGCCATCCTCCGCCCATTTTTTTGGTGTCTTGAATAAATCTGATATTGCTAATGTGCCTATAATTTTAAGTTTGCAATTTTCAACTTCACTTTCTGGTTTAGGGGACTAAAAATTAGGCCACACAATAGATAATAAACAACATTTACCACGTGTACTTCACATCAACGCAATTTTTGAAACTTTTTTCTTGCTAGGAAGATAGAAGGGTTAAAACATCAGAAATGTCAGGAGAAATTTCACAAGCAATTGTATGGTCCATTTATTCGAATATTATCTAATATATATATATATATATATATATATATATATATATATATATATATATATATATATATATATATATATATATATATATATATATATATATATATATATATATATAAAAAAGCGTTATTAGACTTTTGGAGTGAAAAATTGGCTGAAATTAAAAACCGCCATGTTGTGTTTGCAGAGCCCCTGATGTGCCTAAATTGTTGAAAGCCCCACAAGTGACTCCATTTTGGAAACTACCCTCAGGAAATGTATTTAGAGGTGTGGTGAGCACCTTGATCCCGCAGGTGCTTCACAAAATTTTATAACATTGAGCTGTGAAAATGAAAAGGTGAAATTTTTCATACAAACATGTTGCTTTTGCCCAAAAATGTTTAATCTTCTCAAGGGCATGGAGCATACAATTGGTTGAGTGATTTCTCATGAGTACATACCATATTTTTCGGACTATGACGCACTTTTTGTCTCCCAAATGTTGGGGGAAAGTGGGGGGTGCGACCTATAGTCTGAATGTAGGGCTGCGGGGAATGAGGGTGCTGCCGTGGAGCGGGTCATCGGCGGCATGCGCAGGCTGTAGCAGTGCCTACCATGACAACGTGGGCCCGCTCATTTCATATGCATGCATCCTCCCGCCCATCATCTCTCAGCACTGAAGCCGGTGCTGACAGGTGGGCGGGATGATGGGTGGAGGATGCGTGCATAATTAACAGCTGGCCTGCATGATCACCCCTGGCAACTACAGCCTGGAGTGATCATGTGCGGCTGTATTCACTGCTCCCCGCGCATCATCATCAGTTCGGGGGGCAGTGAATAATTATACTCACCTGTCACCGTTGAATGCAGCATCGCGATGTCCTCCTGTCTGCCGGCCGCTGCGGTGTCTGGAGACTAGAAGTGCGCACAGCGATGATGTCACCGCTGTGCGCACCGCTAGTCTCCACACACATCAGCGGGCTGTTAGATAGGAGGACATCGCAATGCTGCAGGGGAACGATGATGGCTCCACACAGGTCAGTGGCGCTGCTGCTGACACTGACAGGAAGACGAGCGATGCTGCAGGGAGTGAGGAAAGGTGAGTATAAAGGTTTATTTTTTTTGTGTGCCACAGGATGCAGGCCATATACCAGGATGGAGGTATATAGCAGAATGGGGGCATATACCAGGATGGCAGTATATACCAGGATGGGGGTATATACCAGGATGGCAGTATATAGCTGGATGGGTGTATATAGCAGGATGGGGGCTATACCAGGATAGAAGTATATTGCAGGATGGGGGCTATACCAGCATAAGGGACATATATATATATATATATATATATATATATATATATAATTGCCTTATTCTGTCTGTCTGTCTCCAAAATTGTGTCCTTACGGTGACACAAAGCTGATTGGCCGCTGGGCTCGCCATGGCCCCGCCCCCCCGCACGGATTGGCCGCCCCCCCCCCCCCCCCCGCATTCCCCGACACGGTCACGGAGCCACGACTACCAGGTGAGTACTGTAACCCTGGGAGCCCACATCAGCGTACGCCGCCAAACCAGCCGACACATACCCTCGCATTGCTGGGGTTTGCCGCCGTATGCTGGTGTGGGCTCCCGTGCGAGCGGGGGACGAGATGCGCTGGTAACCATGGTAGCATAGTTACCAGCGCATCAAGGTCCTGCAGCGGCGGAAAATACACACACGCACACACCTAACAGCACACACACACACACACACACACACATCAGATCACACTCACTCTCACACACACATCACATCGCATCCACATACTCACAACATCCTGGGATATCGCTTGCTTCTCGGCGGCGATATTGTGCTGTGAGCTTCCAGGACCTGCCGGAGGATCACATGGCCAGAAGCATGTGGTATCTCCGGATGTTGTGAGTATGAGCGCGTATGTGCAATATCGTCAATGTGTGTGTGCGTGAGTGTATGCGATCGGGTGTGTGTGAGTGTATGCGATCGGGTGTGTGTGGGTGTGTGTGAGTGTATGCGATCGGATCTGTGAGTGTCAGCAGAGGAGCACGGCGTGCTGGAGGAGGCTGGGAGGAGAGAGGCTGATCCTGGGGAAGGCTGGGATGGGGAGGCTGAGAGAAGAGAGGCTGATGCTGGGGGAGGCTGAGGCTGGGGTAGGCTGGGAGGAGAGAGGCTGATGCTGGGGACCGAAAAGGCATCAGCTGGGGACAGATAAGGCTGATGCTGGGAGGAGAGAGGCTGATGCTGGGGACAGAGAGGCTGATGCTGGGGACAGAGAGGCTGATGCTGGGGACAGAGAGGCTGATGCTGGGGACAGAGAGGCTGATGCTGGGGACAGAGAGGCTGATGCTGGGGACAGAGAGGCTGATGCTGGGGACAGAGAGGCTGATGCTGGGAGGAGAGAGGCTGATGCTGGGAGGAGAGAGGCTGATGCTGGGAGGAGAGAGGCTGATGCTGGGAGGAGAGAGGCTGATGCTGGGAGGAGAGAGGCTGATGCTGGGAGGAGAGAGGCTGATGCTGGGAGGAGAGAGGCTGATGCTGGGAGGAGAGAGGCTGATGCTGGGAGGAGAGAGGCTGATGCT